>NC_081150.1:8968510-9174824 GCF_958295425.1 Solea solea
AAGCTATGAAAGTACAGTATTTTAGACACAGGAATGTAGTGAAAGTCATTTGCTGTGAAAGAACTGTGAATGTGCAGTCAAGTGTTGTAAAGTGTGTTCACTGTTGCCTTTTATTTGTGGGAAATATTAAAAAACTGAGGCCGCAGTCACCACTGCTTATTTGATCCTACAATTAAAATATCGTCAACTTAAACTTGCCCTGTGGGATGTTGGAGAATAAAGTATTTGTTCATGTATTTCTAAAAAAATCAAGTCGTGAAACATAAGAAACAAGAACTTAAGGACTCTCCGGCAAAGTGTGGGACAAAATGCAACAGCAAAACCTGTCCAAATCTGAGTGTTTAACCTAACCCAGACTGAGAGCCAAGACGAACCAAAGTCAACAAGCACAAAATATATCACTCTTTAAACGTTGAGACAAGAAAATAAGATAAGACAGTAATATTTCAACTTGTCATGACAGAACACCAGAGAGAGAAAAAAACACTCTCAAACACAGCTGTATCCAGATGCCAGGGCCCGTGCTTTTAGCTCAAAATTTGGCCCGCCTCCTTCAGATTAACAGTGTCCGTGCGGTGACCCTCTCTCTACGCCTCTCTCTCCGTCTAACACTCTCTGTCCCTGTGTCTTCTCGCACTCTCCAGATGTCTGCTCACCAGCTGCGCTCAGATGGCTGAGCGGTGCAGACAGGATGAGTTTTTATGAAGCACACACACACACACACACACACACACACACACACACACAAACAGACAGTCTCGCAGTGTGACCTGCTGCAGCAGGGATCCGCGACTTTTGTCCCTGAGTTTGAAGAACTCTCTCTGTTCTTGCTTTTCCACATTTTTTTTTATTGTCTGTGACCACACCAATATAAAACAGATGCCCCTAACCCACAAGTGGCTGCAGACAAACATGGGTAATGGTCAGGAAAGGTCAGGAATTTGGCTGTTTCTCTGCTCTAATCGGATTAGTGTTTTGTTCCTTTTTCTCTTTTTTTTGGTGTGACTAATATGAAAGTGATTAAAGTGCAGTTTTTGAGGGTCTGTGGAGAGTGAAGGACAGAGCTGCATGTTCAATACACGTTTTCAAAGTTGAATCGTTTTTTCGCCATATCTCTAGAATTAGATGTGATTTATAATGAAGTTTATAAACGTGTCATTAATTAGGCTTTTTTAATAACTCCACATCCACTTCAGATTGAATAATTTGATGGCATGGCAATAGGAACAGTTGGCTTCCTCACAGAGGATGTGTTTTTGTGTGCATGAAAACCTTTTTTTCTTTTTTTTTTTAAATGTATCGTGTAACCCCCACAAAATGTCAGAATGCTACACGACCTTGGATGTAATGCTCAGTTCCTACTGGGGGGGAGTCATCCAGACATGCACGTATTTTTGGTTTAACTTTAAATGCAGACTATCACTATTGCCAGAGCGCAACGTTCACCACTTCAACATGCGGAGGAATGTTGAAGTTGACAGCGCCGACTTCGCTAAGCTATGATTAGAAAATCACTATTTATGGGCGGGTTTTAGCAGATTGTCAGTTGGCCTTAATTGTCACATTTCACTGCTACATTGGCAATTTGTGTTTTTCAGACGGTGTTGTTGCCATAGTAACGCGGTAGTACGGTGTGTTGCCCGCCCCTCTGACCCTCGGCAAACTGTGACCGGACCTTCTGCAGGGTTTCTCTCTGATCCACTTTTCATGGGGACATAACTGCCGGAGTCAGTTTCCGACTTGACGTGTGTGTGTGTGTGTGTGTGTGTGTACTTGCATTTGTTGCCTCTTTAAGACTGACCTTGGAAGGACCAGTAGTCCTCATGGAGACCAAAACCTGGTCCGAATCCGGCAGAACCTAATCTATCGCACTGTGTGTGTGTGTGTGTGTGTGTAGAGGTCATGGAGAAGCCGATGGGTCAGATTTCAGAGGATGTGAAAGACGGTGGCCTCATGAGTAAACATAGCTGTAGTGTGAGATGAAAGAATAATGTGAAGTGTGTGTAAATACACATCACCCTCACCTTCACATAATATAGGCACAGTTCTCCACCTGATGACGACACGACATGATACGATAAATAATCAGGTCGTGAGGGGAGTAACAGACATGAGAGATGAGAGAAGTGTTTTACCACTTTTCATCTTTCCTTCATGCTCACGTCTCAGCAGTCAGGAAAGGTGGTATCCTCGTATGCAACTGTGATCCGAGTTCTTCTTAAAACACGCGAAACATCGATAGTCTCATCTGCTGAGTGAAGAATGCCGGGATGCCAGCGCACTGGAGCTATTTAGGGAAGATTTACGAGTGGTTGTTACGATCCACAGTGTTGTTTTGAACAAAGGTTTTTCCATATCCTTTGTGTTTCGGTGCCAACCTCTCCACAAAAAAGCCTTCCTTTCAAATCAGTGCCGCAAATTTCAACATCATACCCCACTCCTCTCGACACTTACCTTCTTACAAGTTTAAAATTGTCTCTACGAAACAAGCACAGCGCTCACTGAGGCATTCACGCCATATGTGCGTACAATTCTATGAACCAAACTAAATCAAATCAAAGCAAAGCTCAGTAAATCCAAAAAGCACCCTTGATTAACTACCCGTGAAGGACAGGGCAGTAGAGAAAACTATAAATGCCAAATGTTATAAAGTAGGAAAAAGAGTTGAAAAATGTGAGAGTGAAGGAAGAAAGTTAAAATTTTGCAGTCGGAGTAAATTTTCCGATTCCTTCATAGAAATAAAAAATCTGCGAGTGAATTCAGTTGGCAGGCCAAGGCTGGACGGATATCATCTGACCATTGCGGTCACACCATGGCTGTGGCTCCGCTGACTGCTAATAAAAATACACACTGCTGTTCAGTTAAACAACTCGCTGCCTCCGCGAACAACATCTTACATCAGACTTGCAAACAAACAACAACAATGACTGCGTCTGAACCGAGTGGCGAGGAAGATGAAGGAAGAAGCAAAAGTGATGTGCAGGGCTGAAATATCTCCACTGGAATCACTGGTCTGTCTAAATGGGAGTGTTGATACTGGCGCTCAAGTTGTCTGTAGCAAAATGAATGGTCTGAGAAACTCTTAGTACAAGGACAAAGTCAGTAATTGTTGTGGTGCGATGTCAACCGAAGAATGAACTAGTGTAGAAACACTGATTTAAAGCAGGCAGGATTGCTCAAGAAACAGTTGACTGTCGAGTCTCATCCACAGATTCCAAAACACTAATGTTTTGGAATCTCTGGCTTTGTCCTGAGTTCATTCAGGGCCGTTTCTAGCTTTGTGGGGGGCCCCATGTACGATGCTATTTGGGAGGGGCCCTCCCTTTAGTTGATCTATGCAGATGCCACAATCTATCACACCTCACGAGCAAAACAGGCTACAGTCATGATAACGTCTTATAATAACATCTTAAGTTGAGCCAGTCAAGCAAGTTACACTCATAAAAAATGATAATACAAAGGAACCAACAAGTCAATAAAACAGACCTTCTGTGTTAAAGCAAAATCAAAAAGAGTTGTGTTGATGCTGCATTATTGTAGTAATAATATCTTCTGGAGGATTGTTGTGGTTTTCTCATCAGTTCACTCATATATCATTTCCTATCGTCGTATATACGCAGATTTGACTTCTCTCTAGCGTAAACCTTTTAAATGCAATATTTCATATCCAGATTTTCTAGTCACAAATGCACATATAAACATTGTGATCATCTCTGAAATGCTCCACTCATTCTGTGTTTTGGGTTGCTTTGCAGCATAGGTTGTTACTGTTGCCAATGCTGGAATACTGAAGGAACATTTATGTGCAGCTGTTAATAGGAGTGCCCTCTCTCCCTTAACTGCCCTGTGATTGGTCAGTTTCTCTGTTCAAATGTCCGATGTTCTCTCTGGAAACAGAGCCTATTACTCAAAGATGTGATTGGGAATTATTGCTCAATAGCGCTACAGCAATATATTGCCTACCCCAGCCTTAATGTACCGATTACACTGAATCGCACATATGCATTTATGTTAGAACAGTAGCGTGAACATGTTGAGTTTTGGAGCACCACATGATCCACAGTGCGGCACCTGTAGCGATTCTCGAAACTTGGAGCTTTTGTTTTATCAAAAGCAGCCTCATCGCCAGCCTGAGACGACTGTTTGCTGTGCAAACACAGCCAGACAACAAGCACATGTGGCTGCAGCAGCATGAGTACACACAGACTACAATCACACGCAGACATGGTCATGCACGCTGCATGCTCCCCATGTGTGCTGGTGCTTACCAAAGACCAGGAAGTGGGAGGTACAAAATGTTTCTCTTCTCTTCTCTTCTGAGCTACTTGTGAAAGTTAGGATGTGATGATTGTGCTGATTTGGGGAATTGCACTGTGATTAAAGTTGTGTGTTTGCAGAGTGGATCATCTCTTGATATTAGCACTGGGCTCCTTGGTGATGCATAACATACGTACATAAATATAATCCCTCTCTTACAACAGAGAGCGAAAGCGATACAGAGCCAAGGAGATGACCCAAGCTCCCTCCCAGTGTGTGATTAATAGAGTTTTAAGTTTGTGAGGCTCACACTGACCACCAATGCTCTCAAACGCTCTAAAGAGATTTTAAATTAAAGTGTTATGTCATCCATTCCACCTTCAAGAAACACCTACTTCTCATAATTTTCTTGTTTGGAGAGCAGCTGGATTTTACTCTGAGCTGTTGTTCCACACTGTGTATAAGTTTTGCTTTTCAGAGACATTGCTGTGGTAGCAACTGACCCTGCAGACCCTGTACATGCTCCACTGCAGAGTTTGCATTGGTTTGGCTCTTTCTTCAAAACTGAATAAGCTACCTCAGACTCTTTAAATAATTTGTCCAAAACTAAATCTATTTGGATAGAATTTAATGCAGCTCCATGTTTGGCTCTTATGTGGAGGAAACAGAAGTTGTCCTGCATTGACCAATTGACCCTTTCACTTGTGTGCGCAGTTTGGGGTCAGAAAATGTCACAACAGGTAAGCGAATAGCATGTATGTCCATGGTCCTCCACCGAATCATTCTGAATATGTTCTTTCATGATGATTAAGGACCGCAAACAACAACTAAATAAATTAGTACTAGCTGATGGTAATAGCCTGCCTGACCCAGCTTCCATAAAGGATTGGGTAGATGATATTAGCAAGTGGCCCCAGCTATTCACTCTTACCATCTAGATAAACCTAGCCCATACACGCGAGGAAGTCTTACAAGGAGCGTTTTTAGCACAACATGTTTACTTGTCAACGCGCTAGCCGGCCAGCAGCTAACTACAAGCTAGCTATACGTCCAAGACCACAACATATCTTTAAGTGCGAGCCTCTTTGACTTCAGTAGCATCAACCCAGTCTTCTCTATTTAATGCTTGGAGCCACAGACGATGTCTATTTTTTGAAAGGGATGAGATCCTGTAGGGATTCTGAAGATCTTATGTGTTGGACTGTTGTACAGGTTTTCTGACCCCAAACTGCGCACACACATTTCTGTGACGTAGCTCTCGAAAGGGTCTATAGAAGTTTTCTTTCTCAGGCGAGGAGGGGAATACGTTATTCAAACGGTTCCGTTCTTTTCACTAAAGCACGATAGTGTGAAAGCAAACTTGGACCGGCTGGATGTTGCAACCCTCAATTGCAGTGAGTCCCCAATCGTCTAGCGGACTATTTAGGCAGCCTGTGGCCAAGTGGAAAGGGAACTTGGCTTGTAACCGGAAAGTCACCAGTTCAAGTCCCCACCAGATCGAAAGGGCTGGGGTACCCCTGAGCAAGGTACCCAACCCCCATTGCTCCCCGGGCGCTACTCAGTGTGGCAGCCCACTGCTCCTAATTCTAGGATGGGTCAAATGCAGAGAATAATTTCCCTAAGGGGATTAATAAAGTATCTAAAATTAAACAGTTTCTGTTTACAGACGTGCTTCATCACCCAGAATACAGCCACTGAAACAAAATATGATGAATTTCATAGAGCCTTCACGCAACGCACAACACACAAATCATCAGTGTCACAGACCGTTATGATATACAATGTTATAAAGCTGAATACTAAACTTGTCGACTTGCACACAGTCATTTCTTGAGGCCAGTTATAACTTTCCGTTTCCCCCGTATAACGGCAGGCCCTATACTTATCCACATACAGGTGTGATTTTGGCACGGGCAGAGAGCTGGCAGGTGTGTTTGCAATTAAAACGGGATAATGACTATTATTACAGCCCAGGTAAGAACAGGCGTGTGAGGAGGAGGAGGCCGGGACGGAGCCGAGAGGAAAGCAATAATACTTTTACCAGGAAGTGAGCACAACAGGCGTTTCTGCACTCACACACAGCCACAAACACACATTCAGAGAGACACACACGAAAAGCAACTCACACAAATTAGCACCTTGGCGATTTTAAATTTAGCTCCAAATGAACCCTTCAGTGGGCATCAGTGCTGAAAATAAATGCCCATGACAGATTACTGTTATTTCATTGAAGCAGAAAAGTGCAAGTTAGCGTTTTAGACTGTAATTGATCATAATGTGTGTATTTAATTCAATGCTGGATCCATTCATGTGGCGCTAAAGAAAGGCATTTGACTGAATAATAAAATGCCGTTTCCTCATTTTTAAGCAATGGCAAAAAACAAGTCTTATTTTGTAACCTTTGTAAATTGCCATTTAAAATCAGCAATCACGGTAAAAGAGATGAATTTGAAAGGTATTAACGTGTCTTCCTAAATCAAACGCCACACAGAACACACACACACTGGTTTCCATGACTTCAAGGGACATTGCATTGACTTACATTCATTTCCTGGAGACTTAATCTGACCTGAACCATAATTACTACTGGCCTAATCCTAACCCTGACCTCAGTCTAACTTTAAAACATGTCTTCCCCTTAAAATGTAGCCATTTGTTTAATGGGGACTGTGTAAACAGATTGAGGTCCCCACGACATGAGGAATACCAGGAACACACACACATATATACATCCAGGTGACTATACTTGGAACCCAAACAAATACCAATACTCAGCATCTGCAGTGAATCCATCATGGTCTTTCAGTACCTCCTTGGGTGTTGTGAATCGAAACATGTGTGCACACATGCACATGCGCACAAAAAGCACACGCACACATCTTTGAATCATTACGTCCGGCTCTGCTGACTTCCTCTTCCTCTTTAAACCCTTTAAAATCTATTTCCGATCCTACCTTTAAACGTGAGCCCAAGCTTTCGCGTAATTCTAAACCCTGAAGATGGTCGTGTGTGTCAGCGCACACACGACGTGTTTCCTCGATTTCCTGTGATTGCAGACACATTTATTCACCCACAACATACGCGCTCTCAGACCTGCAGTCAGCGCGCTGCTCCAAAGAAAACAATATTTCCCACAGCAATAATTTAGCGACTCGGGCCCAGACAAATCATATGGCGTGATAAACCCTGAATGCCCCCATGATAACACCAAAAATGTTTTTTTGGTAATGGTAATGATGATGATTGCAACACTTAGAAGTTAGATTAGCCTGGAGTTCACGCTGTGTAAAATAATCTGAGTATTACTGCTGCCATTTCACACGTCAAGTAGCTTATGGTTTATTTCGTCACCGCAATGTTTTTCAAATTCACCGACCACTTAGATCACAACACAATAGACACTCTAACACACAATGTGACAATTCAACGGCTTGTCCCATGCAGCTCGTCTTTGCACTTAGCTAAGTGCTGCTTTTGTGTGTGTGTGTGTGTGTAAGTGTGTGTTTGAGAGCAATGCACCAGATGTTATTTTGCAGGAGAGAACAGACATGCCTCTTATGGTTTGTTGTGAAAAGGACAATTGTTTCATCATAGATGTGGTAAGTATCTGTGAGGCCACAGCAGTCAAATATGCTTATAGTCTACTAAAATCATGAATCAATCAATGATTAATTCTTAGAAAGTGATTAACCAATAGGCATATTTGAATGCTGAGAGAGTCTACGTTTTGATATGATATTGAAACTGATGGCACGGCGTATGGTGATAGAAAAACAACAGTCTCCGTTTTTTTTTTTTTTATATTGAGGCTTTTGACGGCTATTCTCTTGGCTACCTGCTCACAGTGTTTGTGGACAGACTTCTTCTCCTGCTGCTTCGTTCTAAAGCTGAGATTTACTGTACGTTGTGTTTTGGCAAAATGTGCGACTGGTTGAGCTGCTCCGCCTCCGTCACAGAGAAGGAAGCTGTCGCTTTCCAGGGTTTTTAAACGGGGTTTTTTCCGAGGCTGTCGGTGCTACCGAGTTAAAACGGAGCCAAACTGAAATCACTTGGTACCATTTATTACAGGTGACTTTTGTTCCCGCCGAGTAAAAAAAAAAAAAAAAAAAAAACTAATTTTTTCACTGCTGTGTCAAATTTGTCTCTCCCCCTCTGTTGGTTTCTGCAGTGCAGCAGTCTGTATTCCAGCTTCGACCCAGTTCCAGCTGGCCAAACTATTTACACTTCCAGGCATAAACACTTAAGATTAGGGATGAATCTGATTTATTGCTCCAACCAGCCAGTTTTTTGGCATCTGATGTCATACAAAAGTCTCCCCGTGATTGGTTTGTTCCACAAGTATGAATTATTATCATTGTGTTGCCTAATAATCAACAGGATCAAGTTCTGCTCATGGCTGCCGCTCATGAACTCCGAAAGCAACATGGTCTGCAGATGTTTTGACACACACAGGACTAGACTAGACGCACACTCAGGTTTTTTTTTTTCCCTGTAACACAAATACACAGACTGCACAAATACACAAATGCGAGGATACAAACCCACAGACACACACACACATACACAGAAAGAGAAGAGGGGGGAGAGAGAGAGAGAGCAAACACACATCACTGTTTCTCACAGTCTTGTCTTACTTTTGTTTGATTTACTCCGTGACCTCTGACCGTTGCTGGGCTGAGCTGGATGGACTCTTGGCACTGCTGCTCCAACTGGTGCGCTTGCATGTATGTGTGTAGGCGTCCGTGTTTGTGCGGAGGTCTAGATACACATCTTCAGACTGGACTTGTTCAAATTGCACAGGAGCGAAAATAACCGAAGAACCGGCTTCAATTAGTAACGCCATAGAATTAAGTTCATTCAAGTCGAGCAACGTTATCTTCATGACCCGCTCACTTTAGTTTGAATGAACTTGTTTGTCAAGCGCAGCGTTTTCCGTCTCATCGTTCTGTGTAATGTAGATTATTAATACTGTTGTATCGTGCCTGAGCTGTGAGATCTAAACTAAATGAACTTCGGGCACAACATAATGAAAACCTCCTGTCAACGTCGTGCCCATAATTTTGGTGTTTTACAAGTTGCTAAAGATCTTTTTCAGTGCTATTCATTTCCTGTTGTTTGTGAAGCCCAAATCGATTAAAGATGGCAACGGAGACGTGACTCCATCTGACCTTGACCTGTAAAAAAAGAAATATACCACACATGAGCCTGGGAGTGTTATTGTGAGAAAGAAGTTGTGTTCATTTATCACCACGGACAAAAGTATGTGATAACTGCCGGAATTATTTTTATAAACTTGCTTTTTAACTAAAAACTGAAGAAAGTGGATATAAAGTGGTATAAATTGTACTGAGCTTACATCATGGTCTAATTTAGCACTTTGGCCCGCTTGTTTTTCATACAACTCCTTCCGCACTTAGATTATGAATAGGCTCCTTCATGGTGGCCCATCCAAAAGTAATTATAGTTTCATTTAGATAATTATATCCTCTGAGTAGGGTACTGACTTACTGAGCCATTTAAACTGGCATTTTATATTTAAATGTAAAACTCCAATACACATTTTCTAATCCTCATGCAGCACCTTCAGCCCAGCACCGAGAGGCCCTGGTGTCTGAATCTCTGCAGTCTGACGCAGTGCCTGAAAAGCTAAAATAAAGACAGATCTGCAGCATTATAAGAAATAACTAAATCTTTCGCAAATAAATCTGTCAGCACCGCTTTGAACATTTGAATCAAAAAGGAATCGTTTTGTTTTTTCTCTCCTCTATTTCCCTTTGATGGCTCTTCTTCTTCATGTCATAACTGTGGTATTTTTTTGCTAAAAGTCTCATCTCTGAAGGCGGTCTATGCACGGCTCTGAGTTTTTAAACAGATGTGGGATCCCCACTGTTTCCCTCCTCACACTTAAAGTCTCCAAATATTGAGTTAGTGGAGACCAGCAATGTGGAATACGACTTCTTGAACCGAATACATTAGATGATGATAGAGAAGTGAGATGACCAGATTTCCACGGTCATATCTGTGTAGGCCTACAGGTGTCAAAGGCTTCCAGTGAGATTTGGAGTAACCTTAATACTGTAGAAGATTAATGTCGTTCTTCATAGGCTACGTCAAGTGTTGCTTTCTGTTAGCAGTCTTTGTGCAAGCTAATGGCTTCTTCATTCACATGCAGGTTGCAAAACATTCTTTCCCACCCTGACCTAATTTGTTAATTATAATAAGAATATTGTTTAATTATCAGGACACATCGTTACCAATGCACTCCAGGATTGGGGAATCCTGATCAAACTTCAAGTTATGTACTTTTACATAAAAGGTTTGAACTATCGCGACGAACCACCTGACCAGCACACGCCAGCTTGTCAAAATGCTTCTTTAAATTCCCTCCAAAACACAAATCGCTGTCCTTTCAAAGATCGGTTAAAAGTCTCTGTGAGATGGATTCAGGATGAAATAAAAGAAGCAAAAAACGCAGAAAAATGGCCTCTAGCACATTATTAATCCTGTATTTTCAGCCAAATTGAGAATCTCATTCTGCTATGAAAACAAAAGTGCAACCCAGAGGCCGGGAACAGCACAGTTCTCCTTTCTCTCTGTTCTCTGTCTGCGACTCCTGAGAGAACTGTAGCGACACAATATCCCCGCACATCCCACCTTACCAGACGTGACTTTAAAGCACCAGACGAACAGACTCTCTACGCCGCGGGTGTTATTCAGGTTAGCTCTCTTTCCTCCTTTTTCCACTCAGCGAACAATCCCTTGTTCTCATTTCCCGTCCTAAGCTCTTGATAGGGAAGTGGACTAAACTTTTTGTCCTTTCTGGCGAGACTGACCTAAAATGGAGATGGGGGGGGGGTAGGTACAGTATGTGTTACAGTACAATAGCAGGTAAACCGCTCCTCAGTAACCACACCCGAGCACTGAGCACAAGCTTATGGAGGAAGGCTAATCAGCTTTCTCCAGATGGGTTAATGACCTTACAGTGGCTGAGAGGGGGGGGGGCCTATATTTAGAGTCCACTCTCTCCCTCTTAACAGAGGATAACACTGGCCCCATTCTTCTCTCCATAGCTCATCTCTCTCTCCCTCCCTCCCTCCTTAAATTTGTCAATGCAGGTATACAGTAGATCGCATGTACCTGTGCACTCACTGCGGGCCCAGTCAGTAAAATGGACGAACACGAGTGGGGGGAAAAAAGAGTAGTGTTTTTGGTCAAAAATGAACAGAAAGAATAGAATATGATGAAAAGAAGACAGTGGAAAAAGATGAAAGAGATCATAAAGTCGCGATTAAGTAAAATATTTGCTCTCAGTGTCAGCATGGAAAGTGACATCTGGAGGCTGAGGCCTAAAGGCATTAGAGTGATGCAGTCTACTCAGTCTGTTACCATGTGTCCCTGGAGACCAAGGCTCTGCTGGTAGTAAGGTCTGTGCATGTACTGTTCATGATGCACACGCGCTTATTTCCCCAGCTAAAGAGGTTTGGCAAACAGCTCGATGGCATTTGAGAATGGTTGCTGACGCATGCCGTGACGTTTCCCAGCGGGGGACAGCCGCCACGTTCAGCTGTCACTTGCTGGCAGCGACGTGCCCTCGGGGATTGTGTGGGCACCTTGGGTTGTTGACCTCGTACAATCTTTCGTGGTGCCTGCCAACATCAGGGCACCGGGTCTAAATCCCAGAGCTCTTCACCTCATCTAAACCGTGGTTCAGTGAGACGTCGAGGAACTGCTAAAGTGGCACAATATAGTGAAAACAAAAACACCGCATTGAAAAGCTCTTGTTTGATGGTCCTTTTTTTGTTTTGTTTTTAATTATCAAGTCAACACACTTGGAACACAATAATCACACCATCATTTTCATGTTCAAACAGCATGGCAGTTTTAAAAACACGTGTAAAAACAGTGACACAATCTCTTTGGTGCAACACAAATCCATATCCAAAAGTCAAATCACTGTATGCCCACCTGCACTGCTCTTATCAGCCAAATCAAAACACACGTTCGCCCCCACACCACAAAACAACAACAACAACAACAACAAAAAACTGACTTATTGACTTATGGACACAGCTTTGAATCTGCCTGCTACACCAGGCAGACATAAGCTGTACAAAAATAGAGATTTATAGAAAAAGAGGAGCTCTGACAACATGTTTGAGAGCATGTGCCGAGTTTCTTGCCCTTGTACAGCTGAGAAACTTATTTCCATTTAAGTAGAAATGTGATTGTCTCCTTCGTGTGCTCTTTTATTGTCATTTCCTCAGCATGTGGTTCATTTCTTTTCATGCTAAGAAGAGATAAACAAGGAAAATCGGGCCGCTCGTGCAGCCAAATTTCCAAGCTCACTAAATTGCGACGTTCCCCCCCAGCCCCCATAAATGTCAGGATTAAATACTGTATACTGACCACCTTTGAAGGCTCTCTGGCTCCATTCTTTTTGAGTTTGTGCTGTGTCGTAATGTGACATTATAATGCTTGTACACTGCTGCAACACCCCTGCACACACAATGCACCCTCCACCCCTCTGGCAAACACACAGCTGTAGCACAGCTAATGCTAATGCAGGAGATGCATATCCTGAAGCTTCTCTGCGTTTTCCTTCACGGTGCACACAAAATGTGGAAAAGCGATTTGATTTAATTGCGTTTCCAACTCTTCACTGTCATTTTTGAACTCCCTGTTGTCATCGCCGCGGCGAAATGTATTCCAAACACATTGCAGATCTAATGGACGATTATGAAGGGAACAATAGTAGTGCTGTGGAGCAACGCTCTGATTATTCAATTTGTCGTGCGCGTGCACCGCAACCCAAAGAGCGGGTGATTTATTTGCCACATTGGATCCACGTTGATCATCTCAAATCTGCAGATGCACAATAAAGAACTCTGCAGACAGAGATCTAAGATGTTCAGAACTGTTTTATGAGCACGGGAGTGCACTTTAAAGGTGTCGTTAAGCCTCGGGTAACGCCGACGGTCAACAATACTTTGGAAAGCTCCAGCGGCCACCTCGTGTTTTTTTTTGTTTTTTTTTACGACGACTGCATGAGTTGTAAAATTAAAACCCATTTACTCCCATGCGCACGTCTAATTGAACGTTTCAGCATGCAGCATGTGAGCATTGCAATGTACACGTTGTAGAAATAACAGCATTTCACCACCCGTTAAAAACATAAAAAAAAGATTTGAGTGACTGATTGAGTCTCTGCGGTGAATCGTTGCGTTGTTCGTTTAATTTTTAGTGATGAGGCTGCAGAGAAGATCATCAGGCTGTGCACTTTAAAGACATCTAAAGTATTTGACCGTAGTAAGCATTTTCTTTATCCAACCACGTCCACCAAACCCCTCCCCCCCTCCCCCCTTCTACAAATGATGAGATTATGTTGTTATTTCCTCTTTGGTAATCAGGATGTGTATTAGTCCAACAGGACAACAGATTAGAGCAGGCTTCAACTAAACATTTACAAAAACTGGTCCTATACCTTTCCTCAGTGTAAGAGACCTTACTCAGCATTGGGAAACTTTCTGATCATCAGTTCATTCATTTTCAGTTATCAGGGGTCGTTATCAGGTATCAGTGTGACAGCGTGATTGTTCAACTCAAGTTAACTCCACCATCACAAACACATCTTCTTCCCTTTAGGCTTCATCTAGGCACTTAGAGTAAGTTATTCCTGTACAGAAATAAAGCATGCATTGTTTTGTTGTCATTTTTCTTTTTTTTTTTTTTTTCCCCCCCAGAGTTCACATAAACTTGAGTATCAAAGTAGATCTTTGGATTTGTAAACATTATCCAGTTCCTCTTTTTCTGTGGCCCTCCTCCTCCTCCTCCTCCTCCTCCTTCCAACCACCCACGCACGAACAACAGAGCACATACGAAAGGTCAGAGAGTTGCTGTTGTTTGATCATGAATCAATGTCTTCATTGCATCATGTTCAGAGTCTTAATGGCATCATGTGCGTCTGTGTCTCTCCGTGGTCGTGTGTGTTTTGGTTGATGGGTTTTCTCGTGTGTTTGAGTTCCTGTGCAGCGTAACCTATCATGATGTTCATGATTCTGAGGCTGAGCTTGGTAACGCGTCCTTGTTGTTTGCTTTACCAAACTGATCATGAGCCCTCGGGAGGGAACCATAAAATGGATGATCAGCCTCTCTCGTTGGCATCAGTTTCTGTGTGCTTAGCTGCACCATGCCGGAGCACTCTACACCAAGGAACATCCTTACTCTGGCTCACTGCCTTGATCCAGGTTCCTTGTCCTCGTTTCCCTTCTTTCTTTTATTCTCTTCTCTCATCTGCACTTTAATGTCAGTATTTTCTTTCTCATTTCCCTACATTTACAATCTCACAGAAGCGATAAAGATATCACCTTTTATCCTTTTTAATTGGCCGTGTTTTCCACTCGTTACCCAAAAGTGCAAGGATGCTCACAGGGTTTAGTTACAGGGCAACCAGGTGCCATAGATGGGATGTTGTAGGGAAGTTAGATACTGATGAGGAGGCGAGGGAAGACAGGCGTAAACAGGTTGAACCTGTGCTACATAATAGTTGCTAAAGTTGCAGTCTGCAACATAAGGGGCCGGCTGGTAGAAGCAGGTGACATTGGCAGCGTTGGGAATGGCGTTCTGTTCCGCCAAGACTCGCAGTGCCAGTGACGAGATGAGGCTGAGAGTCTGACGCCTCTCGTGGCCCATCAGGCACACCGTGCTCTCCTGCACCACGTCGTACAGCGTGGCCAGATAGTCGTACTTCCTGTCCTCCAGATCAACAAAGTGGTTCTGCAGATAGGACTCCAGCTTCCTCCTCTGCTCGCTCACATCAGGGAAATCTATAAAGAAGCGCGAGCACATGTAGCGCTGCAGCAGCTTCATCTCGGCCTCTGAAGCCGCGCGGAAACCCCGCACCAGGAGGTGACAGTACTTCAGCAAGCCCCCGCCCCGGATCTCCTCGGGACTCCGTGTGCAGATGAGACGCTTCCGCAGGTGGTCGAGGGCCGTGGGGAAGTCGCCGTAGACACTCTCGCCGAGGATTGTGGGGTGAAAGGTGGCAGCCATGGGGTGTTCCGAACACTCGTAGAAGAGCAGAAGCGAGTCCAGGCGGATCTGGAAGGAGTCCACGCTGAACTCAAACTGCCGTCGAAGCGAGTCCACGAACTTCAGCTCCACATTTTTGCCACGGTTGTTGGAGAGGGAGATGAGACTCCAGCGGTCGGAGTCGTTACACACCTTCACCATCTTCTGCACATAGGCCTCCTGAAACACACAAGTGAGGAGTCAGATGCAAACCATTGACCCATGTCTGCTGTAACCGAGGATATTGCTCAGCGTAAGTCTGTCTGAGTATCAGGAAATGTTCCAGTTAAACAGTGGAGCCCCATAGGAACAAATAATTGGACCTGAATCATTTCAGTTCTTGAGCACTCATATTTTAAAGATGACTTTGTTTCCAGTCACTCAGCACCTCCTGCCTTCCCTCTGTCTACTAACCATCTCCTCAAATGTTCTTCCCCTCACAGCTGTAATGTAAGTGTCAGTCCCCGCAGCACTTATGTCCCATTTGTCTGAAAAGCTGCACGTCACACAGATGTCTGCTTTCACGTTTTAATGAATATCTTCTGAATAAAAAATGCTGAAGACTAGTCTTGGTTGGAGCGGGGCGTACAACAAGTGGACATAAATGATATTAGCAGCAGATAAAAATCTTGATTTGGTCTGGTTTGGTCGTGATGTTTTGCTGATCATATCTGTTGGTGGGCCATTAGTAGCCTGGGTAGTCCTTGGTATCCAGGTAACTGAGGGCTGACTGATTAATGTGGATTTGACTCCAATTGGATTAGACAGACTTTGAACTGGAAACCAACCTTCTTTTTTTTTTTTTTTTTACTATTTGAAGGCGTCTCAAATCTCACCTATACAGTATGGATATGCATTTGTGATATACTTTAAGAGGATTATGCAAACATAAATTATGTGCATTGATTCAACAACGGCGGTGTCTGTGATCTGCACAGCCTATAGAAATAGGACAGAGGCGGAGAATAATGCACAATCTTATTTGAAAGCCTACAAAGTTAACACACACACACACACACAATGTGATCACCCCCACTTATAATTTAATACACTACCTTTAAAGTCACTGGTGTGATCTTTTCTTTATTCACGCCCTCGGGCAGAAAGTCTAGAAGAGAGTCCAGAACTATGTCTTTCACTATCTGAAACTCCATCTCTCCTTTCATCTCGGCGCAGAATATTAAGTCCAGATCTTTCCAGCCAAGGCCGCTGTCCTCGTGCAGGACGTAGCTGGCCGCGGAGCCGTTCAGGCGCACCTCCCGGACATGTATCCGCTTCTCCTCCATGCGGCTCCGGACCACCTTGACGATATCGCGTGGCTTCACCTCCAGGGTGGGGAAGCTCCAGCGGCCGTGGATGGGGATGGAGCCGGTGAGGATGGTGTCCAGACGCTGCACTTGCTCCCAGTTGAGCACGCTGAGGCTGACGCTCTCCCCGTCAGAGCAGCTTTCGGCCGCAGCAGACTCAACACTCTCGTCCATGTTACGCAGACGGAGACAGAAGAGTGTAAACAACACGAGTTTCCACTGGCTGCTGTCGGGTCAGTGGCATCAGCTGCGTCCAACTTTCTGGAGAAATTACCCGCGCGGACTGAAGTCTAACATATCATCAAGCTGTTGACAGAGACGGAAAATAGTAGTTGCGCGATGATGTGCTTGTTTTTATTTCTTGCGCACCTTAGTCACTGTCCAGCATCTGTTCTCCTGCTGCGCACTTCGCCAAACTCTAGAATTGAAACAAAAAAAACAACAAAAAAAAATACAAAAACACACGAACTTTTTCAAGTCGTAGCAAAAATATTTTTTTCTCTCTCTCTCTCACAGCATCAGGTTTTCACGACACCCAGAGGCTTGCTTTGCTGACAAGTCCATTGCATCCAGGAAAACCTTTGATCCCCCAGCAGAATATTTACGCTCCTCTTTGGCTCCACAGCCCCTGCTGCGCAACAGCAACTTTACGCATCGTTTTATGACCGAGCTGCCCCTCAATTCAACACCTACTTTGAGAAAGTGGTGTAATGTTGCTTGTCCTTTACATTTTGGCCGTTTATCGCTGGATGTTGCTTGCGGGAAGTCACAGAAGAGCCACTCCACAGCTGTTGGAGCAGTTGAGAACTGTGCGCCTCCAGTGTGAGACGCGTTGGGGCGGGTCGGTTTGACTGACAGTCCACACCTACTAACAGCCGCTGCCTCTTCCCAAACTGAACTCTAAGTGGCTGCAAGCCAGGAGACTGAGGCGTGTCTGGAGAATGGGCGTTTCAGGAGAACACAAAGAGTCACACGTACTGGACGCGGACCCTTCATCAGAACCCCAATAAGCGACTTGTTCGGCGCCCCTTCCTGTCCTTTGCCTCTTGCGTAAACACTCTACTGTTACTCCACAACAGATGCCGCCAACAGCCTGCTATTGATCCAGTATCAGATCTCCAGCTGTTGGACTTCTGCAGTAACTCAGAAACATGCAGTTCATAGTTGATTGTTGCTATTTTGAAGCAAAGTGGTTTAAAGTGATCGTGGTCAGATACACATCACATGACGATGATCAAATCATGGAAACCACGAGCCATGAGCAGTAAGTGTGCTGTCATTTGCTCCTGTCCTGATAACATCATCGCAGGTGCAGCAAACGTGGAATGTAATTTCAGTCAGTGTTTCAGGAGTGTTAGAATTCACAGGTGTGAGGCGAAATCCACTGCACGTGCCCCCAACGCCCTCTAGAGGTGTTTTTTCTTCACAGATCCATCAGTTAGCAACTCTTGAGTCTGGTGTCACTTTGCAAATTTGCAACAAAATGATAGAAGATAATGTGAAAGTACAACACTTAATACTCTATATTACTCACATTAGAGTGTGTGTGCTTGAGTGTCAACACAAAGCTATTGCATGCTTCTCATGACCGTTTCAAATGCACAACCGGCAAAGATTAGCTGTCTATCAATATGTAGGGTACAGGCCAAAGGCTAGCTGTAATAGAAGATCTATAAGTGCAGAGCTTGGCACGTATGTCTGCGTCACTGCAGACAAGCTCATAAACCAGCTTACCACAGATTAACCTGCATGTGCAAACACACACACACACACACAAATACATGCAGGCCCACTCCTCCGTGCACTCACTCTCAAAGTAGGCAAAATAGGCTCTGTTCACAACGCTGTTACACAGTTTTTTAGTTTTGGCAGACATGATTCTCAATAATGTATGGATCTACAGAAAAACAGAGCTTATTTTTTTATTTAAAAACAACAAGTCACAATTTCAAATATAGTTTAGGATCCTGTGATATGTAAATATATGGGTTGATAAACTTTATCTGTCGTGCACTTGGGGGATTTTATGTTAGGATACACATACCCTCATGTGGAGGATAAAGCGGTAGAAGATGGATGGATGGATGGACAATTTAATGCAAATTCAAAATGTTAGAGGAGCTGAGTTACAGACTGCATTAGTATTACTAGACTACAGATGGTGCAGCTCTGCAGGTTTGTCACTTTCCCCATTCACTACCCGACTCGGTGTCAGGCTTACTGGCGTAGATGCTTAGCACTAAAACAGGAGACCTGCTTGACCTTTGACGTATGAAGTGGATATAGGGTGTGACGACATCACAAGGCCTGGCGAGGGGATTTCAGACGGACCTCTTGTCAGGCTGCCAATCCAATCTGCACATGTAGAAACAAATGTGTGTGTGTGTGGATCTGTATGTGCTTGCGTTATATACGTGTCAGCGTTAATGTACAACTCACGATTAATCCTTAAACCCCCCCCCCCATCGTTTGCTATACTCTTCCTCTTTTTTTGTTCATCCTCATTTCCGTCTTCTTTCCACTATTCCCACACGCGGAAGTTCATTAAGAGATTACAGTGAGCCCGTTAGCGGAACGTGCCGCCGCTCTCGTCCTCCTTCTGTTCACCATGTTGCCCATTTATTACATACCACTTCTATTTTTTTGGACTTCAATGAGAAGAAAAAGAACACAATCTTCCTTTCATACAACTGTTCACCCAACATGATCTCTTGACCTCATCGCCTCTCCAGGCATTAATCCTCACCTTTTCCTCTGGCGCAGACTCGTACATCACTTGTACAGACTTGAGTGATGTCAAGTCTTTTCACATCAGAATCATGCACTAATAATGGATACACAACTTGTGATTTTAATGTGCACATGATATCAGGATGTAAAGAGCAAATTGCTGTTAAAGGTCCACTCTGCAAGAACTAGTGAACTACAGGTGGCCTTCACATACCTAAAAAGGACGTGTTTGTGTAGTGAGATTGTGCATTTGGTTGCATGGAGTGAGGATTGGGTTTAGTTTAGACCCGTCACTCTGGACCAGTGAGGTTCATGGCTGGTGACTACTGGGTATGTTTTATATATTGTCAGCATTCTTTACACACACATACATAAGGTATTATTTAAGGCTAAGGAAGAATGTGACATTTATAGCGAGAGAGAGCGCATTTCCTCTGCACCCTCCAAGATCAGCACCTGTTGGGCTCATATGCGCCCCCTTTCAGTGCGGCAAGGTACTGTCTGCCTCACCTTGCCTCACCTTGTGCCTACTTTAGTTTTATGTCTAATCAGCAAGATTCAACGTGTCGCACATTCATTAAAGATAACATCCAGACTGTGGAAAGTCACAAGACGAGGCAAGTTTATTTGTGTAGCACTATCCATACCCAGGGCAACTCAAAGTGCGTCACAAAGGCATAGATAAAAGGACATTAAGATTAAACCAACATTAAAATTAAAAAAGACATTGGAAAGTGCATTTAAAAGTAAGACGAGAATGAATTGACACCGCAGTCCAAGGTGAGGCTCGATTTTGACTGTAAAAAAGATCCAAATTATTGGAACCACACAGAAAACATGGTTTGTTTCACAGACAAGTGGGCAAATTTTTGTTTAGCTCACTGTTGTCATTGTTTGGTTTTTACTTTTCACGATGAGTCTCACTCTCACCCTCCTCTGAACTAACTTCTGTAAAAAAAGACAGGCTGAAAGTAATTGTTTCATGAGATAAAACAAAAGGAATTCCCCATTCTTCGAACAACACTACATATATCACCATGTCCCAGTAAAAACAAAGCATTCAGTTTGTCACGTTTCAATCATTGCCATTGTATAGTTGGTATCATAACATAGCACATCTCTGTTGCTACTACTGGGCATGGAATTCACATTCTCATAGTTGACCCTTTGTGCAAATGTAGCGCAGTGTATGTGCATGAAGCTGGTGGCGGTGTATCCAGACAAACCTCAATAGTATTTCCAATCAACCTTTCCAGTCAACCTTGAAGGGCATCATCAGTAGTATAAGCCACTAAACTCTTGCACAGCCTCTAATGAGATTCGCCAACATGTCCTGCACTGTAAGCCACGCTGCAGCGCTCGCAGAAGGTCTACCACGTACGGTCGTGTTAAACCGGAAGAAAATTGTCATGAAATGAAGACGGAGCAGTGAAATTTAGACTGAATGGTGCTTTGAATTGGGCAGTATCTGCGTGTATGTTAAGTGAACTCATTAGTTAAAGGTCCAGTGTGTACATTTAAGGTGAAATTGTTATTCATTTGGCAGAAACTGGCGAAGAAATAATAACTCAACTTTTTAAAAAATGCATGGATTGCTGCTTTTAATTTCACTAGAATGAGCCGTTTACATTTAGGCCACCAATTGTCCATTGAGGGCCATCATTTCTGATGCTAACTGAAGGCTAACACACTTGGAAAGGAGTGGTGAAAAGACAGCCATTCAGCTGCAACATGCAACTTTGACTTCACCAATACATGTTGCGAAATCTTACACACTGCACCTTTAATTGCCATTGCAACATTTTCACGCATGTGTTGCTCAAAAACACACTCGTACACTTTGAACTGCATCGCGTGTTCATGAAAGGTCCCGGTCGTGAAACACAAAGAACAAAAACACGTGTGTTTTATGTTAACGAGTCATCCATAATTAAAAATGTAATAACACAGAAGAAGTCGCTTTGAAACAAAGACACCCCGTGACTTGAACTCGGCTCTGGGTTTTAATGAAGCCCCAGAGATCCACACAATCCCCCTTGCCTTCTTCATAAGTCAATATTTTCACATGATTTTCAACAGACTGTTCTGCTTTCCTGGCTTGTCATGGCCATAGACAGAATAAACAGGAAGTGACTTGCTGTATCAGTGACTCAGCTTCCTGTGTGGTACTGTGGTTGGAGATGTCAAGTAGTTGTTGTTCTGTGATGGTATCTGATTAATAGGAACAGATGCAAACAGGCGAGAGAAAGTGTACATGCACAAAACCATTGGTTCCCAGCATCTAAAGTTCCAAAGTGTCACCAGTTAAATCTGTGAGAATATTCTCGTTAACGACACACAACAACACAACAGGTTATCGGATATTTACCGAAAAGGAAATGTGAGCTTGTAGTGTAGTTCTGCATATAGTTTATTGTCCTTATGTTTTTTATTAGCTTTGTAAAACATTAGTCACTTGCACGACAATGATATTTTAAGCTCAAGCTTGCTTGTGTCACTGCGTCAAAATAAGTATAAATGCTCCTTCTTAACATATAATAAAAACTGTTTCTTTTCTTACAGCAGTTTTTTATAGTAATATTTTTTATATGCATAAGGGGAAGTTACAAGTGTTGCTTTGTTTCAGTCCCACAAACCAACGAGATGTTTGGAAACCGACCCTCCTAACCCAACAGAGTTACCTCATTTCCTGAGAGTGTGTTAGTGTCACTCACACCAGTTCTCCACCGCAGCAGTGCAACGTTAATAATAATAATGTTAATAATTAACAACGTTTAAGATGCTGTGGATGCAGATTTATTTTCCTCCTTCCTCCTCGTGCATCACTGCTCCAGTCTCCAGCAGAAATGGAAAACCCCTCATAAGTTTCAACACAGGCCACGCTCACACACAGCATGAAGGGCTACAGTGCCCCCTGCTGGATCACAGCACACAGCCCCCGTTGTACCGATTGAACCCACACAAACACACTGTCTCCTTACCCCTCACTAGATGGCGATCTTTTCACACTACTCACACAGGACCTTGTTGCACAGATGTTGCATTTCTCATCTCTCCTTTTCCCCAGTTTCCCACACTTAAGACAAACACTTATATTTGCTCAGCTGTGTTGTGCAAACAAGTTCTTGGGAGCTTAGTGATATATAATGCCTTCCTTTAATGACATATGTTATGATTCTGATAGAAAACGCAGAATGAGCAGAATTTAAAAAAAGACATATTTAGAAGCATCTTTGCCTTTACTGTCCACACGTTTACTGCGTCTCATATGCGCCTCGGCTGACATTAGATATATCTTCATCTGCTGCGGGAGAGTCATTCCAGTTGCGTGACTGTTTCCACCAAATGAACTTTGTGTCTCAGCAAGTAAACAATATATTTTTCTTTGTCAGCATTATGATGGGGTGCTGGCAGCAGCTCCCGACTTTGTTCTGTTCTTTGCCTGTGAGACAGATGGCTCAGATGAAGCGTTGTATGTGCAGCTGAAAGCGAGCGCTCAGGTCGAGCTTTGTTTTGGCCCTGCGGAAAGATTTATGGCCTCGCAAGGATGCAAAAGTGGAAACTAATGCTTTTGAGGCATTTGCCAAATCTGTGTGTGTGTGTGTGTGTGTGGATGATGTGTGCATGTTGAGATCACCTCAAGGAGAGATGGTGACCGCTATCCTCTGCACGGGCACATGCAAATGACTTAGATGATTTCCCACTAAAAGCATCTGCAACCTCTTAGCTGCAGCATGTGAGGAAACACACATATGCACATATCACTGTGTTCCTGTAGATTAACATGTGACAGTGTTGTGAACAAAGGATCTTGGTGGTTAAATGTAGGAAGTCCTCCTACATTGGTTTGATGAAGGCCTGCGTGTGTGAGCTGCAGGTGATGTGGCAGTCATTCTGTGTGATGGTCAGTCATTTGATTCACTTTGCTCTATTATGAACGCGCCAGGGTGGAGCCTGACTCCTCTGCTTTGTCTGTCTTGGCTTCTTTAAGAGCACGACCTCAGTGAGCAGTGATTTTTGGGTGAGGCGCTCCCGTCGAGCAGAAAAGTAGTGAGCCAAGGGAGGGAAGAGGGAAAAATGAACAAAAGATGAGGAGATAAAAATACTCTCTGGTGTATAATTGAGGTTCTGGACGAGGACAGTGAGGACGGCGTGGAGCGATGATGAGTTGGATGTGAACGGAGGGTGGGGAAAACACCAGGAGCAGAGGTGGAGACACGGTGAAGAGTCTGGAATGAAGTTGCTCACTGAGGTCTAAGAGGAGCCTCATGCAACATCAGGTCAGCTGGTCTCAGCCAAGGTTGATGTCACAAAGCCCAGACATCTTCACTCACATCAAACAGTGACCTACTTCTCACACTGACCCGTGCCGTGCTTCTTCCTCATGTCGTTTGCCATTTTTAGCTTCTGTTAACTTTTCTTTGTCCTTCCCCAGCCAAGATACTCATGTCTTTGTTGCATGAATGAATCAGTGAATAATGGGACAGAGCAATAAATATACTCATGCCTCTGGCACCATGACATTTGAGGATTAGATGTAGGGAAAAAAGGCCATTCTCTTATTGTACAACCCAAGAAAAACATTACCACCTATTACCTTCCTTTCTTCCTTCCTTCCTAACCCTGTAAAAAAAAGTAAAATATTACCTAATTCAATTATTTCTTCATTGCTTCCCTCCCTCCCTCACTCCCTTCCTTCTTTCCTTCGTACGTTCATTCCTTCCTCACTCTTTCATCCATTCATCCATCTAAACTGCTCACCCTACTCCTTATCTAACACGTTAGAAAACATCCCTCAGCTCTATAGGTAACTACACTGTAGAGGTCTGATGTTTCTGTCACATGGTCTACAGTTGAAATTACCCACATATTAGTGGGAAACAGCTGCTGCAGTTGCTGTGATAATGTTAATCCAGTCCAACGATGGCTTTTTCAAACATCACCGTGCAGCTTACATTGAGAGTTTGACGCCTAGAGCTGTTCCTTTAATGTAAAAGCCACAAACTACAGCGCTTGAATTGCTAAATAATAATATTTATTTTGGCCAAGTGTGTGCATATTTGTTAGTGAATTACTCGATGCATTCGTTCTTGCACTGTGCATTGTCAGAGGTATTTGCTGGAGTTGTTGCTTCATAAATAATTCCTTTGTGTTTATAGTTATGTCATTTCCTGTTTGGAGGAGAGAGCGAGAGGAAGACATAGAAAAGTTGATGTGGTGAGAGAAATGTGTGCATGTGTGTGCTGGTGTCGCAGCATCTGTGGTGGGTAAGACATGACAAGATCAACACCAGATGTAGACTAATATCTTTCATCAAACTTATTAGCTGATGACTTCAGCATGCGGCCTCTGTGTGCACAGTTAAACCAGCTTTGTTCCAACAGCTGATTTAAATATAACTCTGCGAACCATCCTGTTGTTTTTCTGTACCCTGCTTTCAGTCATTACTCACTGAATGATACACTCATCATCATCATCATCATCATCATCCAGCTTCAGAAGAATTAGAATGGATTGACAGCTCATCACATCAACGTATCGGGTCACTCTGAAGCATATCAGCATTTTAGAAATTCCTGCCAGCTGGATGAAGGGGGATTGTGCAACTCGATCATGGCAACGTGCAAAAATCCGATTAAGATCAACAGCTGCATGTTATTTCTCTTCATTGTTATTCCTCCTAAGAAAATGTGGTCAGCCACAGTTCAAATGTCAGCACAGTGTAAAGAACACAGCACGTCGTGTCATATTTGTCCTCCCTCATTTGGCCCGTCCACATTCACAGATTAAGCAAATAAATATGATTTAAATGTAAAAGTGACAGGCAGTCACTTGTTTTTTTTTTAACTTGGCCTCGGCAGAGGACTATCTTTCCTTTTTACGCATAGATCAAGACGGAGACAGAGAAGAAAAACATACAGTGGTGAGGTGGATGATTTATCCATGTGTCATTATGTGTTCAGCTCTAAGTTCTAACCTTGCCAAACTGACTCCAACCGTATCTCACAGGACTGCGCTGAGTTTTCTGCAACACTCCCACAACAGAGAAGATCTCCTGTTAAACCGAGCTGGCAGGCAGTTACAGCTCATGGGTCAGACCGAGCAGAGACAACAAAACAAGAAAAACACATCCATAAACATTTTCTTTACAATTTCACTCAACCTGATGCTCATACATTTGTGGTTGTCATTTTAATTTCTCTGGAATGTAACTTTCCCTATGTCTGGGAGATGGGTGTGTATCCTCTGCTAAATCACCCCCTTATCTTAGAAGTGCACTATAGTCTGGGGGGGCGTTGTGTCTGAAAAGAAATTGTCGTGCTGCAAAATTATCTTTAATTTACACTAATGTTAGTTTCTCAAACGTGGTATAAGGCAGCGGCACTTTCTGGGGGCAGTGAATTCTCATAATCATGCTCTTGAAAGTGTTATTTTGCACACCACCTTGAAGGCAAAACCAAGTCCAGGTCCAAGAGAGAATACTGGCCTGTGTTTTAGATCCAAAAAGCCAAAGAACAAAAGTAACTGGTTTTTCCATCCCAGATGAATAACATAATCTGTCAAATGTGAAAGCTCCCACCAGTCTTGTGGTTTCTCTCGAAATTCAACTTATTAAACACGCACATTGCAGATGGTTTTAATAAAATGCTAGTGATTTTATTTAGATTCGGTTAACTTTTGATTTAAACAGGGTAGAAGTTAGTCAGTTGACTGTTGACAGTTGACTGTTATTCTATAAAGCGCTTTAAGGATAAAGAAGGACATCCAACACTGATCCTGAAGTATGTAGACACCTGGGGAATCCGGCTGCAGAGATTTGATTTAAAACTCCCAGTAATTCAGTGTTTGTTTTTCCCTGCTCTCACCAGCCTAACGACTGAGGGACAGACTATCGTGCAACGCGTCAGTATCCAGGTCCGTCCAGGAGATTACAGGTCGTCCACTCGTAAATACACGGTGGTCTAAATCCAATCCAGTGTAATGTTGAACGACGGGAGAGTAAATATAACAACAGCACAAACAAGTGATTCTTACCATGGCAGAGAATCTATAAACAGACGAGGCTGGACCACACACACACACACACGGGGCAGAGGAGAGAAAGATGGACACACCATTATTAGCCAGACAGATATCCACGTCCCATAAACACACATTTTCACAGACACAAACATCTTTTTGGGTTTGATGTGGAATAACAAAACAACAAAACCAGTTGGAAGGACAGTACAATAACAGTTGCGATTGTCAGAACCTAAATAACTAGTCAGTGAAAGGTTGTTGCATATTTTCAGAAATCACAGTTTTAGTGTCACAACGAGCTCAGACAGTGCTGCTTTTGAGTGTTTGCTAAACTCAAATCTGACATTCTATACAGTATATGAAAGGCAGTTAGTAAATGTAGTTAATAAACATTTGTACTCTCCTTTTGTACAGTATATCTATCCTGCGTCCCTGAATTCCCTGAAATGTTGTAAAACAACCATCAACCTTCTTAAAACTGTAGTGTGTGACTTTTAAGTATAAAAAAATATCCGTTACATTGAATCGTCACATGAGTTCCCACAATGCTGATGAAGCCCATCAGCGCCGCATGACTTGCTCTGTGTATCTCAGTTTAGCAATGTTTAGATCTCATTTCACCCCCCCCCCCCCCATGACTTTCCCACGCTGCACACAGGAAGTGATTCATTTTAAATGAGTCAACAGCAGCACTGTGTGAGTAAAGGAAAGTAAATGTTTAAAAAGGGAATTCTACTACGGTCTTTGTCGCTAGTTTGACTGCAGTGCTTCATCTCTGCTTACACTCTCTCTGCTGCTGCTGCTGCTGCTGTATACACACAAATGCTCCCTCAGTCAGGTCTGATAGTGTGGCTTCGCAGACCTTGTTTTCAGATTAACGCAGCATATATTCATCATTTCTGTTCAGGAATCCAAACAGAGGCATAACAAAATCATCAAAACATAAGCACTGCTACTTTAAAATGAATTGTAATATACATTAAAAAAGCTTCAGTCGATGAATTCTCAGTATCCACTCTAGAGCTTGAACCCCATTTACAATAATCTGTGTTGTAACAGATTTATAACACATTCTAACTCCCGTTTAAGTAAACTGGTGAAGGATTTACTGTCTCCATCACAGATCTGTTCGTCCCTCAGTTTCTTCCAGCTCACAACTAAATTATGACGTTTGAGAGCTGCAGCCAAAACTGCAGACCTACTTCTCCACTGCAGCCCTTACTCTGGCGTGCGCAGTATAAATCCTCCACTGACACTGGGGAAAGCAGAGAAGACCACAGTCAGCTCAAATTGTCCTTAACTGCGGTGTTCTTATCTCATTTCGGCTGATTTGTTTATCTGCCTCTGAAGTGAACTGGAAGATTCTCTGTTTTATATTAAGGAGGTTTTGGCAAGTCTCTGTTTCAGGCTGCTGCAAACCTTGAATTCACCTTTTTTGTATTTCTTTTCTTTTGGTGAGACCTTTTCACACTGTAATGTGAAAACATCTTGACTCAGAGACATTTAAATTCATCAGTTTACATTCCTCAAATAATTTGTGTCTCAGTCAATGTCAGTATAGTTTTCAGTACAAGCATTTTCATTCCAGTGGACTATGATTGTGAACAAGCCTCGTCAGTATGTATGCACAGAAATGACTGAGCACACACACCCATACAGTTTTCTCAAGATTCTGTGATTGTATCATGTCACAAAAATTTTAGTCCAAACAAACTTTTGAATTGAAAAAGAGGAATTTTCAATCATGAAGACCGGTGATTTACAGCATGTGACTGTATGTGTTTACGTACATTTGGTGATTCACACTTGCAGCTGGAGCGATCTGAGCCGCACACAAGGCCCGTGTTATGAATAATGTCACAACCAACCATCAGCAAGCTGACTTTCGAACTTTTAACTGAACTGGAACTGTGTTGTGTTTGGACAGGAACCAGTGAAACGCAATAAAAAGACGTGGTGGAGAGAGCCAAGATAAACGGGCTATTCTTTTACCCTGTGCTTCCTCCTCACTCATCATCCTCATCACATCTGTTCAACTTCAGTTGAGCTTCCTACCCATAGATTCCATATGTTATAGTGTTATCAGCGGTATCAAGGATTAAAATACGTAAAAGCCTCACTTTGACACATGAAAACCGTTCAGTTGTTGTTTACATTTGGCTACACCGAGAATAAACCCTGTCCAAGAGCTCCATTTGAGCCGTGAAGCTAAACAGTCAAATGAGATGTGATTGGCTGACGCTTGGAAAATTGAAAGTTTCTCAAGCAAAGCAACACAAAGGACTGGGGCTGGATCAAAATATTGATTTGGTGATATATCGTCGCTCTTGCAATATGATAAATGATATGTTATGTTAAGAGATGCTCCATCCACGTTTATGCTCTTTGTTTTCTATGTTGAGAATCAATAGAGAAATCCTGCACATTTAACTTTGCACGGACATTTAGTTTTCTTCAGTTGGACAGATACTGTGACGTATCGCTGTATGATTGTCTTGCAATATGTTGATTATCGCAGAATCGTAACCCTGTGATTCCCACCCAGTCCAGCGGTGGAGTTGTAACAGTCTGTTCATCTGTAACTCTCACATCAGGCTGTTGAGTAAAAATAGGAGCAGCTTTGTTGTAGGCTACTCCCTGATTAAGCAGCGAAATGGAACTTTTTTGTGGTGCAGTCTGCAGAGGTAGTGAAATCCTGCGCAGGGTGTTGGAGGTCATTTATAGACAACACAACTACAATTACACTGGAATTTACTTCACGTTGTATGTCTTAAAAGAATACTTCACCAGTTTGCATTTTGCTTTGTATTACTAGAATAGGGATAGTATTTTTGAAAAATTGTGCTTCCCAACCTCAGTTTCCCCCGAGTCGATAAATATCTTCACTCTTTTTTTTGGTTACTTGCCCACCAGTGACACTTGGAAACTGCAACGCTAATTCTGCACTTTTTAGACTCACTAGTAGGGGGACGGGACCTCATTCCCAGAATGTAAACAATGTCCGCCATCTTTGCTAACAGTTACGCTAACACTCGTAGCGGGACGGGACCTCATTCCCAGAATGTAAACAATGTCCGCCATCTTTGCTAACAGTTACGCTAACAGGACCAAGTGTCACTGGTGGGCACGTAACAAAGAAAAGAATGAAGATATTTCTCAACTCAAAAATACAACCCTTATTCTAGTAAAACAAAGCTAAATGCATATTGGTGAAGTATTCCTTTAACACTGCACGAGCACAAGCCTTTTAACGTCTAGTAAAAATAATTCAGTGGTGATTGAATAATTGCAGGAGAAGGGAGAAGACAGGAGAAAGGGATGCATTCTGAGTTGAGAACTGGCCAAAGGAAACCCGGCCTGGGCCCAAAGGACCAGCTGGGGGAAATGAGTCACAGAAACGCACATACACATAAAAGTGTACAATCGCTAGCAATAATCCAGATACTCAAATCTTGCCTGACAGTGGTGTCTAGACAGTGATGAGCCCCGAAATGGATGCACATAGACCAAGACTTCTGTTCACAGCTGCAGGAGCAAATAGAAAAGGAAAGGAAGACCCCCCTGGACCTGCGGCTTCATATGAAGTCGATGCCAGTTCCAGTGCTGCGCCGGAAATTAGGGAGCAAAAGAAGGTGAAAAGACAAAAAGTCTGCAGAGAGCATAAAGGAAAATAAAATGATGCTGTGAGGGATGAACTGACTATCATGAGACACATCAGCACAGAGCTTTATTCAGTCTGGTTATGTGTACAGTGGCTGAGTTAAGTCACTTAGGGCCTGTTAAAAAAATGAAGTGAAACAGTCTGCACAAGTTATTTTTGGGACAATTCGGCTGACAGACCTCTGACTCTATTGATGGAAATTGGCTCGCTGGAGCCAATCCCAGCTAGGGTGAAAGGTGGGACCTGATCAGGTCAAGAAGAAGCTGATGTAAAGATGAGTTAAATCCACCTCAGTTCTATTTTGTTTTCTTTCCAGTGCTGGTTCACTGTCCTGACTGGCATGGATTCAACACAACCATTGTTAGAAAGAAAGAAAGAAAGAAAGAAAGAAAGAGTTAACAATTGCTTGTACAATAATACATGATAATACTTTATGCTCTCTATTGTTGTTCTGAAACAGATGTTCAATCCTCTCAGTGGGCAAACTCCAACACAAACATTTATTTAATCTTTTGCTTACACTATTCACGACCAGCAAATAATAGATATTTGAAAGTAATTGAATTGTCAAACCAATGCAAAAATTTATGCTGTGTAGGAAAATTATATTTGTAGAATAAGCCATTTTGATTTGTTTACGTTAGTGAAGACAGACCCAAGTGGAGATGTTGCTCAACCTCAGCGTCAATCCATGAATAATTTACAGCTCCCTGTTGCAAAAATTAAAAGTACACATCATCACACTGTCAGCAGAGAGGACGATATCCTGTGATGGAAAACACATTTTGGCTCCACGAGAGGAAATGAAATAACATTTGGAGTGTTTTTATCAGCGTGCTGAGAACGTGGCTTTTGATGACACGCATCGACTAATGAGGCAGACTTCCTGGAGAAGCAAGCTTCTGTGTCAACAGCAGTGTCTTTGTTGAGTTTTGTGGAAACACGGTGCACTCCTGTGTGTGGGAACGCATTTGTGAATTCACACTCTGTGAATTAAAGCAGCTCTTCACACGTGTGGGTGCTTCAGTGATGTTCCAGCTGTTCACACAAAACTCCCACAGCCTCTTGTTCATTAGAATCAGTTTGATTTGCACACACACACACACACAACAATTAGTGACAGTGAATTTGACCGTTGCATTTGACGCATCCTTTTTACACACCTGGTGCAGGAGCAGTGGGCAGTGGTCTCCTCATCCCTTGACCTGTGCTGGGATTTGAACCAGCGACAAGCCCAATTCCCTTCCACTTATCCATGGGCTGCCCCATGAAAGATATAGGTGCCAACTCAGCACTTTAATGGTATATTGGTGACAATCACTGTGTCACAGAGCCTCAATTCTGAGGAACCGTTAAATTTTAGGCTAGAATTTGAATTAGTGTTAGGTTAAGAATAGGTTTTACTATTAAGTTTTGTTAAGGCTAAATGGAAGTCAATCAGTGTCCTTAGAAGAATAGCTGCCCGAGGACATTTTGGCTCGTCCTTTTATCTTCAAAGGGCTTTTTGAGGATTAAGACTTGGTTTTAGGACAAGGGTCAGAACTGGGATTAGGTTAGGTTAGGCAGTCTGTCAGCCACCGTAGATACTTGAGTAAAAGTACAAGCATGTTACCAGAAAATGACTTTGGTAGAAGTTGAAGTCACTTTTTTTATTATAATAATAATAATACTTCAGTAAAAGCCTTAAAGTAAATTACATTTACTGGACTTAAGTATCAAAAGTCATTTTTTGATTTAAAATGTACATAAGTTTTAGAAGTAAAAGTAAAAGTGAGGAGTTAGGATTGAGCCATGGTGACTCATGCGAGTTGTCTTTCAACTGGAACGCTGTGGGTTCAATTCCTGGCTCTGCTAGTCTATATGTGTCCTTGAGCAAGACACTTAACCCCATGCTGCAGTGTGTGAATGGGTATGAAAGATGTGTGAATGGGTGAATAGCAAAACTTTAGTGTGAAGCAGCTCATCACAAGTAGAAAAGCTCTATATAAATACAGACCATTACCGACTCTTCTTCTTCTTCTGATTTTATTTGGTAGTAACGAGTAACAAAGATAGTTAGAGGAAATGTAGTAAAGTAAAAGTGAAACTTGCTAGAAATATAAATAACAAAGTCAAGTACAGATATGTACATTTTGTGTGCAGTAATGAAGTATTTGTACTTTTTTGCATTACAACACTGAGGTTAGGTTAGGGAAAAAAGAATAATTATAAATCCTATTCAAGGGGCTAAAAGAGCAGGTCTTCAGGGCACTGGCTTGGTTAGGTTGGGATCAGGCATTTAATTGAGATGGTTATGGTTTAGGAAATGTGTTATGTCTACTGTATGAGTGTCTTCACTAAAAGAATGCTGCACCAGAGTGTGTGTGGGAGAGAGAGAGAGAGAGAGAGAGAGAGAGAGAGAGAGAGAGAGAGAGAGTGTACTTGTTCTTGAACTTTGTGAGGACCAACAAACTTATAAAGACCAAATGCCTTTTTGCCTTATTTTAACCACTGGTATTTGTTGCCAAAAATCACATATTTACATCTAACTGAATTAATTTGACCTTGGGAATATCACAGTTTATCTGCCTGTGCATTAAAAGTATTTACAGTCCCGTCCACGGGAGGATAAACACCCCAACATAATTAATGTCCACATCTTGGCTCTTGTTTTGACCTCACGCGCAGTATCATCACATGATCAAACGCTCACGCTTCCAGCCTCCACCTCTCCTCCTGCCCACCTGTCTCTCTGCCTCTCTGTCTGCACGCCACTTTCTTTTCTTTCTTTTCTTTTTTTGCATCAGAGTGGGATGCGGGATTTCTCTGAGGATGTCATGCGTGCTGCTACTGTAGCGGTTGCATGCGCATGCATTTCTTTGAGCTCAGGAAATGATGGGTCCCTGTCTACTGGAGGCTGTTTGGATGGAGAGGATGTTTTGATATTTTAACAGAGGGAGAACGTGGACTGGACGTTGCTGCAGTTGTTTTCTGAACGTTTTCAGGTAGGAAAGTTTTGCGTCTGCAATATTTTCAAAAGAAAATCCTCAGTGTAAATATAGATTTGAAACGTCAATGTTTTTTTTTTTTGTTTTTTTTTGTCTACATCATCTTGAATCTGCACGTTTTCAGAATTCTCTCGAGTTTCAGTCTGTCCAAGCTATAGATGTCTAAATATTTACTATATTACAAAGTAATAGACAGGTGTATAGATTAATGTGTGTCAGCAGTTAATTGTAGCATCATGTGTGTATTCAGTGGCAGACACCTTGCGGATTTAAAATAAGATCTCACAAGTAAACTTCTCTGTCAAGAGCGCTTTTGTGTAAGAACTGATATTGTGCGCCTCCTGCTGGCCAAACGTTATATAATAAGGTAATACGTGGCTTGATTTAAATAAATAGAGAGCAATAAAGAGGATTCTGTTTAACAGAAAAGAAAATTAGGAGAGGAAAAATTGGCAAGAGTTCATAGGTTATTGTCAAAATCCTAACCTCTGTCTCTATTGTGTTATTTTTGTTATATGGCAGGATAAAATAATGTGTCAAATAAAGACTGATATCTGAGTGAAATATGCTTTTAAGCAGTTGACTTATAAGATATTCAAGAGGAACAATGTTGAGAGAAATGGACGAAGTTTACCTGAGCAACATTCTGTAAAGACAAGGCAATCCAAAATGTTCAGGCTGATAAAGTGTTCATTCTTTCCAACACCTTCAATCATTTCTTATTTTGTCTCTGTCTTTTCAGTGGAATGGGCCTCAAACACGTCAAGTATCTGCTGCTCTGTGCGGCTGCAGTGACACTTTCTGGAGTTTGTGGTAAAGATGGGATCAGCGAGTCAAACAGCTGGGACCGCCAGAGGCTCCCGCTGCTGCTGAACACACACACACAGCTTTTAAAGCGCTCTTTATTTAGAGGGCAAGAGCAGGAGGATGAGGAGAAAGGTAGAGCTAGGACACTCTGTGGGATTGAGTGTCAAGGCAGCCTCCCGCCTCTAGACCAGACTGAGCAAGAGAGGATTCTAGGGTACGAGACTATGTACGAGAACGGCACACGTACACACACGGATGTCAGTCTGCAGGATTTTAATAAGTCATATGCAAGAACATCAGCACACACACAGACCCACACCCGCAAGAAACGGGAGGTTTTTGGAGCAGACGGACGCTTTGTGATCTCCGATCCACATTTTATCACCAACTACCCGTTCTCCAGTGCAGTTCGCCTCTCCACAGGCTGCTCTGGAGTCCTGGTGTCCCCAAAACATGTGCTGACTGCAGCTCAATGCATCCACAATGGGAGTGAGTACCTGGAGAGCGCCAGGTGGTTGAAAGTAGGAGTACTGCAGCTGAAAACCAAAAGAAGAAAAGGAGGAGTAGGAAGGAGGAGAGGAGTATGGCAGAGGGGTGGGAGGAGAGGTGAGGAGAAAGGAGAGGAGAAGGTAATGGAGGAGAAAGAGGAGCAGAACAGATTAGACGGAGATGGAGTGAGAGGCAGGAGTGGAGTCAAAGGCAGAAGACGCCAAAGAAAAAGGGAGAAAGGTCATGTGGGAGCTGATGATGGAGTTGTGGATGATTTTGAAAGAGGAGGGAAACAGAGGAGATTCAACCGCGTTCGCCGCAATATTGGACCCAGAAACCAGCCTGTTTTCCGTTGGACACGAGTAAAACTAACCAAGCTCCCTCAAGGATGGATCCAGGGCAAGAGCTCCACCAACTCTGTATCCTCTGACTATGACTATGCCCTTCTGGAGCTTAGACGCCCAGTCAAACAAAAGCACATGAGGCTCGGAGTCGCTCCTTCCACCGCCGCCCTCACTCGGATCCACTTCTCGGGCTATGACGTTGACAAAAGCCTGCTGGACGGACGCGGAGACGAGAAGGTGGTGTACCGATTCTGCTCCGTGGCAAAGGAGTCTGACAATTTGATGTACCAGCAGTGTGACGCACAGCACGGTGCCACGGGGGCCGGCATTTACGTTCGTCTCAGACAGGAAGTGGGAGACGCGGGCAGGAAAGTGAAGTGGCAGCGGCGGGTGATTGGGGTGTTTTCAGGTCATCAGTGGGTGGAGATGGGAGGAGGCCAGCTGAGGGACTTTAACGTTGCTGTGAGGATCACGCCTCCCAAATATGCTCAGATTTGTCACTGGATCTATGGAGATCCAAGACTCTGTAAAGAGGTCTGAACTTAGAAAGCAAAGTTGTCACTTTAAGAGGCTCAAGGTGACTGCTCTGAAGAGTTGTCCTTGTTAGTCAGAAAGGTCTTGGTAAGAAGAAGGACTTCGATACGTTGCTTAAATGCTGAAAGTCTTTTAAGTCCGTTGTTTGAGTCTTTTAACAACAAATATGTCCTCCCTCCCAAAATGACCTAAACCAAGCACTAAACCCGCCATTAGAGAGACACCATTAAAGCTTCATGCACACCTTGTTGTATAGTTTAGCCTAAACGTCACTTTGTGTACCCAACATCAAATACATGTCTCAGATATTGCAATGTATAAAATCGAGAACTTACTAATACACGTCCTGTGCAGCTATTATCCTTAAAAGTCCAGTGTCTAAAGAGGAGTGCCATCTAATGGTGAGACTGGAGCATGCAACAAACATGTGCATCAAGCACTATGTTAACATTTGCATAACAGAAACTCTCTCTGCTGTTTTCTCATCTCTTTACATTGGTTTATGTAGGCAAAGCAGTTTTTTACTTGCATTGTGAGCTTCTGCTTAACATGAAACACACATCGGTTCAGGTTGTAGAGGATGAAGATTGCAGCTTCTGTAAGCAACCCTATTGTCTAAAAGTACTTTTTATTTTATTTTACAGCTGTTATACACTTATACAGACACAATCTGCCAATAGACCCTCCTTAAATGTTGCATACTGAATGTTTAAATATCAAACCATTCGATATTCTTAAAAAAAACACTTTATTTAACTATAGTTTTTCATTTACAAACTTGCTGACTTCAGCCTCAACCAAAGATGATTCAAGTGACATCACACAAGGCTGTAAAGTAGTTTATTTAATAGGTTTAGTTTTTAAGCTATGTTATTAACTTTCAGATTCACCAGAATACTATCATTTCACACTCTCAGCTAAGATATAACTATTGCACTTTTTATGGCTAGGAAATATTAATAATCACAACTACATTTGCATTTTATTATACATATGTACTGTATTTGCCGAGTCCTAACGATGTTAGCTTTTTCATACTATATGTGTTAAAATACACACGTTTCATTAATTTATCATTAAATATGTAAAGTCTGAGGAGTGTGTGTGTGTGTGTTTACATTTTCCTCTGTTGTTTTGCATGCACGTGGCCATATGTGGGATAATTATCCATGTCAAACACAAATAGCAGATTAAAGCAGACCAGAGAGAAGTGAGTCGCGGGGATCAATTTGGATCAGTGTATTTTTCTTTTATTGCATCTCATTTGGACTCACATGCAGGTTGGGCTGAGGGAGGGTGTGGGGAGTGATGCCATCCATAAAACCCAAAAATAAAAATAAAAACATCACAGCCGTCATATGAATACTTATTAAACATTATTTACCACATTCTTTTTTGACCTTGTGTTTCATAGTCATCTGTATTTTTCTTTCAACACTTTGTTTAATTAACACAATGGATTAAGATACAGTCACTTTTGGGGGGGGGGGGGGGGAGAGAAAAAAAACAAAACAGAAAACAACACACAGAACATTCAGCATAAACGTGAGTATCTTACGGAATGAGTCCCCAAGACAGTTCCAGTAACAGTAAATGAACAAATGCACCGGCCACGGCTGCGTCTGAGGCCACGTAACTCGTCTCGTTGACTTCCACCCTAACGTTTAGTCAGTTTTTGTGGAGACGGAGTCGATGAAACAAAGCTCTTAGAGAGCGCGACACAGAACACATCCCAGGTGGACTTGTGTTGCATGCTAGAATGCAATATCACTCCAGACCTGAAGAGGGAACAATAGATAAACTTGGGACAAAGTGTCCATTCAATACTCACTCTGACTTCAGATTGAAATGTACATGTTCAAAGGAGGGAACGATTTTGAGTCTTGACTTCTTCTTTTTTTCCTTTTTTCAACCTTGACATAAATAAAAAATATATGATATATTGTATACTCTCAAAATAAAGAAAATATGTATAATCTATAATCATTTAAAATTGTCTAAAACGCATTATGTCAATTTGAACACAGTTCACAAGTGTTTCGCAGGTCCATACAGTTCCCTACAAAAAAAAAAAAAAAAAAAAGATAAAGTGAAGACGAAACTGCACACTGTTCCACGTGTTCCGTGATGAATCCAGATTTGGAGTGCGAGTCGTTTTCAGATAAGAATCATTTTTAAAAACAGCAACTGGTGGGAGGATGGATGGATGGGCGGGCAGATATAGAAACAACCAAGTCTTAAATGACATAAACACAGCTCAATATTAGTTTGGAGTGGGAGAGTCGGGGGTGAGGGGTGGGGGGGGAGGGGGGGTTGGCCAGTGAAGTTACACACACTGAACACAGTCCACATTTAACAACACAGTCCTCATATGGGAGATGCGCAAAAAAACCAACATATATCCACCATTCCAAGTCAGCTGATATGCAGATATTCAGAGTGAATCTAAATACACATTTATCTTTTTTTTTTTGTTCTTTTTTTTTCCCAGTGGTATATTAAGTAAAGGATAACACCGAATTACACACACACCCACACACACGTAAACAGAATCTTGTTTTCTGTATCTAGGGTTCACATTCACAGTTGTGCTACAACATTAGATAAGGAGGGCAGGTTTCGTTTTTAGGGGATCGCAGCTGGTGGGAGGTCAGAGGGCAAAGATCGTAAGATTTGATGGCTGGTTGGCTGAAGGACTGGGGCGTGACTGAGGGGAGGCAGTGGGGGGAGTGCAGACATCCACATCCACGGAGCTCCACATACAATAAACCTGCATGGAAAGCAGAGAGGAAGCGGATTGAGACTTACATTACATTACATTACATTATATTATATTAAATTATATTAAATGTACATAGCTTGTAGACAAATTGTAGTGAAGAATCTACAACAAATACATTAAAATCACATTTCTAAAGTTGTCTGTCCGTCCTTTGCATCAGTTGCACTGCAACATGAACCTATAAGAGACAGAAATGGTTCGAACAGGAGCAAAAAAAGAAGATGCATCCTAACTTTGAGTCACAAATAAGGGCCAACTGTAAAAAAGAGAAGAAGAAAATAGTGGATCCTTCCCAGTAAAAATGGGAAGGTTCATTTTTACAGGACCCTCCCATCCAACCTCACAAATGTCCAAAAATCCACAATTTAGATGTTCTCAGTAATGTATGTCAGAATACATACGTTCCATTGTTTAATTAGTAATATTTCTAGTGAACCAAAAATAACATGTTATCTTGAATTTAACAAGATACTTCAGAAGCCTTTTAATCAGTCAGTCAATGTCACATTTTGAGTGCATTAATCCTGTTAGCCGGTCCTGACTGCTCCAGTAAACATGCTTCAAATAAAAAGACACCACAAATTACCTCGGGGGTTTCCGGATCAGTCGGCCTACATGAAGTCTTTGATATTGAGGTCATCCAGAGCATTCCTCGGTGGTGGAGGCTTCCTGGGACTCTGGGCCGCTCCAGGAGACATCTGAGGACACGTCCACTTTTAGCAACTACACTAGTTTTGTTAAAGAAACTGTAACTTTAAAAAAAAAAAAGAAATTAAATAATTACCGGTGCTCCCGGGGCTGCTGCTCCGGTGGCTGGGAATCCTGGCCTCACCATGGGCATCATGGGAGCGCCGGCCTTACATAGAGACAGACAAGAGAGAAAGAGACAATAAGACACAGCATCGTCCTCATTAGCAGGGCGTGGGTCGCCTAAAGGGGGTTATTGTCCGTCAGCGTCCAGTAATGTCCAGACGGATGGCTCATAGGAACATTACTAGACTGGACTGGTGGTCTTACCATGCTGAAGCTGGGGTGAAACCCCATAAAAGGAGGGACACCCATTGGCATGGTCTAAACGTAGGGAGGGGAGGGAGGGAGAGGAGGAGTCGTGATGTTACAACACAACATTTAAGACACACACACACTGCAGGACAATGTGGACACACGGCAACAACACACAAACACATTTTATAGTAATGTATGAAGGGAAGATGGACAGACACGCACACACCAAATGAAGACAACAGAACCCCTGACTTAACGACGAGTTTCTGTCATTTATTCACACATGCACAAAGAGTTGAAGCGCTGAGGGGACGTTTGCTGCAAGAGGCCTTAAGATGAGTTTATTGTTGCCAAAAAGACAATTGAAATATCCATAAGCGGCATGATTATTGATGGTGGTGTGACTTCAGCTATGAGGAGGCAGAACCAGATCTTATCTGAATGATTTCAGGCATCAGAGAGAAAAAAGAGAAGAAGAAGAAGAAGCTGTTTGTTTTCAAGCAAGTTTCTTAAGTTGACGCTATAATTTGCCACTTCATCACTCTCCAGTAGATATTCCATAAATGTAAAATGATTTCTTCCTTGTTGTGTCATTTAAACACTAAATGTCTATGTACCACAAGTGCACGTGATCTGTTAAAGAGGTGTCATTTAAACAATGGCCACCAGAGTTTGCTCAAAGTTGACGTAGTGTGTCTCCTTTCTTGTTTTTCCACCACACACACACAGAGTTTCTTAGTTTTTCTAGCTCTGTGATTGGCCCTGGAACCTGGAGAGCCAGATGAAGGCAACGCCTGTGACTGATGCTACAGGGAATCCCTGTCATTTGCCGCCCATGCAGCTCCACTCCATGCTATAGGACACAGACAACATTTACCATGGGAGCACCCCAACTGGGGGGAGCTACCTGAGGGGCTGCTGCGGTTCCCATCGTGAGATCTGAGGGATGGAGAAAGAGAGAGAGAGAGAGAGGTGAGTATATGATGCATTTGAGTTGTGCATGAATTAAAAGTAGTAGTTCAACATTTTGAGGAAAACTTTCTTTCTGAGTGTTGCATGAGAAGAAGTTTTTAGTTAAGTTAAGCATGGAACTCATTCAGATTTTCCGCTATGATACATTTGTACATTTGTTGGTTATAAAAGTGACTTTAACTGCATTTAAAGAATACCACAGAGAGTAGCTTTGATCTCCTCATCTTTTGTGTTCAGAAAAAAAGAATTCTCGAAATGTTTAACTACTCCTTTCAGTCGGTATTTATAAAAAGAAAAGTCTTGGTCAACACTAAATGTCTACTTACTACTCGCCATGTTAGCCATAGAGGTGTCAACATCGCCGGCTTGGGGAGTCACAGTGGGCTTCATGACGTCCCCTAGTACGTCAAATACTACAGGAAGGGAGGGGGTGTTTGGGGGGGGGGGGGGGTGAGGAGAGACGGAGGGAGATATTAGGATCCTTCAGTGCGAGCTCTCCTCACACTCAGTGGCAGACCTCCATTCTACTGGGGATTACCATGACAACCAATAGGTGTCTCCATGACAACAGAAGGAGGAGAGGAGCACTGGAATGTGAACGGCTATGAAGACTAAGTTGATATCACAAAATAGGACATCGAAAGGATTATTATCTTCAGTTATTAAGGGCATTACCAACGTCATCATATGTACAGTATATTATTTATACAATACAGAATATGTATATAAACTAAAAGTCAGTGGTCAGTTCAGCTCGTTCATGTAATTGTGACTGGAATAAATATACATTTGAATTTGTTATCATGCACTGTATCTGACACAAACTTATAATAACATAATCAAACACAGTTTTATAAAATGTTGTAGATAAAATTGCACTTTGTGGGGTTTATTGTCCATGTGAGAGTGCAGCAGGAATAAGGTGAAAAAGAGCTGCCGGTGCTACGAAAGCGCCAAACACTAAAATACTGCTACTTCACAGTCACTTTGTAACCATCACACATGGCGGTGGAAGGGACAGTGCAGCTGAGCCTGCCTTACACACCACTGCAATGCAGCAGTGCACTGTGGGAAATTAGCGTGTTAAAGAGCAAGGAGACTCACCCAATCAAATGGCAGGAAGCAAGCAATGAGCCAGCCCAAGAGCCAGATGGAAAGAGAGAGTGAGGAAGAGAGAACATAGAGAGAGAGAGAGGGGGGAATATATACAGTATATAAAAAAAAAGCACAGATACCAGAGAGAAAGAAAAATGCAGTGATGTTTTCAAGGAGCAGTTGACAATGAAACGATGAGAGGTTTTTGTGCAAATGATAAAGAGAAGGGGGGAAAAAAAGAGTTACGCCTTAAAGCAATAGTATAGCAGACTGTCACTTATATAACATGGCACAGGACACATGATGACCAGGAACCAGTGTTGCATAGGTTACAGTTACTACAGTTACCATTTGAAACACTGGATGGAGTTCGCCGACTAAAATCAGTGAGACTATAGAAAAACAGGCGATGCAAGGATCAACACGACCGTACTGTATATGGACATAATACAAATCCATAGGACTCAAAAAATGACCAACAACAAGCATTAACCATGACCAAATATAACAGAAACAGTAGCCACATGAAAAAATATTCAATTAAAGAAGAATAAACATGAATAAAATAAAAGACAACATCACAGCATGCATTTACTAATGAATTTACAATATGTGGAGTTTTTACCTGACATGAGCTCAGCACCGGGGGCAGCAGGAGCAGCAGCAGCGGCAGCTGATGCGTCTCCTCCTGTTGACTCTGGCAGGTCAACGCAACATATACCGAACCCAACCACGCCAGTTTAGAGTAGGTCAAGCCATTTCCATCGCAGCATAAGGGCAAAGAAGGGGTAACAATCAGCCTCCAGCGTCACACTGGTAATGCCAAAACAAAGTAGTAGAATTAGAGTCATTTTCAAACAAATGTGGTGCAACATTGCCGTTTGGGATTCATGCACATCGCTCGTCTGAGTGCCTCAGACTTCCAACAGTCAGAGAAAGCATCCACATACATGTTCAAATGCACACTTCAATATGCAACAGAGAAAGAAAGAACCCCTATGACTTGCACCTCATGACAAAAGCTTCAGCCACTTCGGGATATTTCCATCATCTACCCACAAAGATGACAATCAACAGGCTTAAAGCTGCAGTGTGTAACTAATGGTGATTTATGTTGTTACTCTGCCTCTGTTTGCTCTTAATGAAGAGAAACAACCGTACATGATTGTATGCTGCATTGTTCATTTTGAAATGGGCTCCGTCGAGTAATGCTGTCAGACCTGATTGAGGGTGTAGCGTTTGTGTGTATACACCTGCGGCACAGGGACGGGCAGGACCAAGAAGTGTTTTGTAGAGCTACAACCTGTTTGCAGTTGACTTAGAATGTTTTAAAGTCACACGCTGCAATTTTAAACGAACGAGCTAATAAGCAGAACGCAGATCTTAATCGGCAGCGACAATCTCTCAACTCAAATGTTCCTTCTCGTGTCATCCCCTTCTTTGACGGTGCTTTCGTGAACTCAGGAGACAGAGTGAGAGCAGGCAGTCATGCCATGAGTTACCCACCACCAAACAGGTTCATGATGGCTCCTGTGTCAGTGCTGGATGGGGGGGCGGGGGAGATGAACACATCTGCTGTGGAAGGGCAGGGTGGAGATGGTGTTTAGAACCCACTCTCACACACACACACACACACACACACTGCACACACACTGCACAACAAAACCTGATTCGTAACAATGCACATTAATCAACTGCAAATGCAGTGCACGCAGCACATGCTGAAATGGGAGAGGAGGTCAGAGTGATTTAGTAAATGTTTCTGACGGCTCAATAGCTTTTAGCTGACCCATAAGAGAATAATCTCAATTTTTTCTCTTCATTAATCAAAGCCAAGGACAAAGCTGGAAATAAAAAAAACAGACACGGCAAGACAGGATATTAGAGAAGGATCGCACACAAGATGGCAGGCTGAGAGCAGTGGGGTATACCTGCTGTAAACAAGTCAACACTGGGCGCAGGCTCTGCTTTGGTGAAACTCGTGTCTGGCATGGAATCAAAGAGATCTAGCAACACATGTGCACCCAGAGACAGGAATATTAAAAATCTCAAACATTGAAAGGTGGCAGTGATGTTCACACACACACACACACACACACACACACACAGCAGCCAGGATGAAATGAAAGGTGTCTTCAATAGGAGCACATTAGCCTAATAAAATCAGTAAAAGGAAAAAATAAAACAGGGGAGGCTAGCAGACAAGAGAACCACACACAACAAATCTCTCACATTTACCGCTTAAAAGGTCAGTCGTAGGGTCGGTAGTGCTGGGGGCAATGGGAGGTGAAATGGTTGCAGTGGTGGTGATGGTGCTGAATGAAGAAGTGAAGAGCGGTGAGGGGGAAGGAGAGGGCGAGGACTGGGGCACCACAGAGCTAAAACAGGCATCCAGGGAACTACCCGCGTTATTACTCTCCACAGTTATCATGCCGAAGAGGTCGACACCTGAGGATGCCGCGTTGACGTTTCCCTCTGAGGAAGCAAAGGGGTCTTTAAGGAGGGAGGGAGTGGGGGTGACACGTGAAGAGGAATTCGAAATGTTAGACAGTTTGTTCAGTACAAAACATGGTGGACTCAATGTGATGAATAAAAAATGAAAAATGAAGCCGCTATATAAATGAAAGCTGGTGAGATGGACATGAAAAGCATATGAGAGGAATAAAAAGAGGAGGGGAAGGTGTTGTTGTTAAAAAAAAATAGCTGAAGATAAACGTCTGAAGCAAGACCCTCACAGTAAATAAACCCAATGAACAAACCAACAAACTAAAAACCACCATCTGCCGCAGGCAACACTCTCCATGACAGAAAAACCATAAATCTCCTGATGCCAAGACATTAGAGGCAAGTAGAGCATTGTCCTCAATTACCATGGTAACAACAAAAGCACTGACCAGACCAGAGCCGCCCAGCAGTGATGCATTGGAACAAAACCTTAAGATAAAAATCTGATTACAACTTCATACTAAGAATAAGTGCATGTGCTCATAAAACACAACTTAAAGTTTTAATTGCAAAGGAAATATTCAATTAACCAACAACCCACAGATGATCAGGCTGTACAAACACACACACACACACACACACTCAAGTCAGTGGTGGAAAAGGCATCAAGACGTTCAAGATCCTTTACTCAGCAAGAAAGAGCCGCATGTTGTCACAATAAAAAAAACATTGATTTAACGCTGGTTCTGCATTGTGAAGTCTTGCTTAAGTGAAAGTGCAGTGTAGATTTATTTCAAGAAGCGCCTCTATATTTTAGGAATTACACTTGTTTGCTTCCTAATGGCCTGTAATTACAGTATTAACGTTTACGGTGTTAACGTGGGCAGATTCCCCACTCGAATAATGATCTTTATTTCAGACAAAGCTTCCACAAAAGAGGGGCCTGTCTTCTCCGGCCAACGACCGTACATTTTGCCAAAATGGCTGCAGTAGTATAGCGAGCCAGGAAATGATGCTGACCTAAGTCCAATGAATTAACTGTTACAAGCAGTTTAAAACCACTTTAGAGCCCTGCGAAAGCATCTTAAATGTGTACGTTTTGGCTTCCTTCGTGCTATCATGCTTGTGGGTTGAGGCTGCAGCTGCTTGTTGGAAAAAAAACAATGCTGTTCTTGTATGGCACTGTAAATCATGACATGCGCTGCAGTCTATTCCTGTGACACTACACTAGACTTTGCAACTTTCCACCACTGACTCAAACACACACACACACACACACACACACACACAGATTCTCAGTCACCCACCAGCTCCAGCGTTGGCAGCTGGGGCAGATGTAGCTGCAGCCCCACCCTCAGGTGCTGCTGCTGCTGCTGCTGCAGAGGCCTCAGCGGCAGGAGCAGGTGTTGCAAAGGCATCTGAGGTTCACACAAACCCCCAGCAGAGGACAGAGGACGACCCGAGAGACAGAGACAGAGACAGAGAAAGAAAAGGAGAAAGTAAGAAACATGTGGAGGGAAAAAGACCATTAAGAAAATAAAGGCAAGATTGCAGTATTTAAGGTGGAATCCGGAAAATAATCAGCATTCATTACACAGAAGCATTAATTTGTGACATTAATGACTGACAGGTGAACAGACAAATGGGAATACAGACAGGAGGCACTACAGCAAAGAACAGTCTAATGCAGTAAGTACGTTTTTAAGTTTGACAGCGTGACATCTGTGGCTGCAGAGTCATGTGACAGAGTTTGATACAATTGCTTTTCACTGAGGTCGAAGAAAAGCATGTGTGACCATCAAACACAGCACATGTCGAAGCCGAACATGACGTATGTCTGTGTATAAGATGTATAAGATATGTGTGCATGTTTAACCTTGTAATACATACTACAAATAATCATTATGAAAACATATCTTTATCTAATATCTCATTTTGACCCTCGTGGTATTCGGATTACTTCGACATTTAATGCCCTTTTCGTTTGCTCTTATTTTAAAAGGCCATTTTCCCCAATGACATTTTTATTCTGTTGTAACTTTTTCAGCCAGTTTTACAGCAGTTAGCTCCGTTATGCATCATTTGGCCCTTTTAAGTGAAAGGAGGAAAACATGAGCTACATGCTAAAACATGATTCAGCATTCTCTTTGATGCTGAATCATAATCAATATGCCCACTACTATCCTGTTAGCCAACATGGTAGGAAGCATGCAGCCTGCTTATTGGTCCACAATTACTTTGGCTTTGTTGTTGCTCTGGCAACGGGAACTAACTGCCTCATTTTGGCAGCTGTATGAAGTTAGTTGAAAAAGGACATTGTGGCTGTAAAAAAAAAAGAAACGAAATGAAAAGTGACAATATAAAAAAATAAACTGTTATTGGGGAAAAAGCAGGTTGTTTTTTTTAACCAATAATTACTGTAATTAATACAAAACCACATTAAATCATGAGTTAAGTTGAATTTCTACTCAATTATATAATTAACTGTTCTTGTATTAACTTAAAAAACTATTAATTTCAGTATCTGTCTGATGTATTGATGTACTGATTGATAAGAGTGCTCTGTTTCTGAAGAGGTAACGTTGCTTAAAGGATATAAACAATATCAGTGATGAACCAGCAAAGTTCTGTCTACATACTATCCGTGTCTGGACATGCATGTTTGTGTTTGTATCGTATGATGGTTTTAGGGTTGAGCTTCCCAGAGTGATTCTTTCATAGAGAATTTTCTGGAAGCTCACTAACCTCCTAACAGATCCATATTGGCGGCACCAGGGGAGGTGGCAGCTGCTGTGCTAGTGGGAGGAGCTAGAGAGACCCCGGGTTCTGCCGCTGCAGGAGTGGGTGTCGCTGCTGCAGAGGAGGGGGCGGGCTCTGCTGTGAGGGTGGGTTCAGATAGCAAGGAGTCGCCCATTTCTGCGAGTACCAGCGGGGGCGTTCAAAAATCCCCCAAAGAAAGTCACCAAAATGAATCCCAAATAAATCAACGAAAAAAAACAAAAAATGGTCGGGTCACCATTCAGATAGAGAGAAATCAAGCCAAAACAAAGGTCAAAGGTCAAATCAAACCCAGTTAAGATCATTTAGAAAAAGCAAATTTTAACCAAATTAATAATCATCCAACACCATCCAATAATAATTAACAAATGGGAAAAAAGAAAAAAAAAAAGAAAAAAGAATCAACCAACAAAAATAGCCCCCGTTGAAAACCAAGAACAGACAATGAGGTATGTGGAGGGAGGAGAAGGAGGGCAGAGAGAAACAAAGACACTACTCAGCCTACAGAGAATAACTTCAAGAGACAAACAGGGAGGTAGCCATGTCACATGACTAGTACATTTAAGTCTAGCTGTTAAGGTCAGTCTGGATTAGAACATTCGTGTTTTGAGGTGGCCTCAATTACAGATTACAGAAACTGAAATCAGTAAGTTCATTTAAGGCTAGTCTGGTCTATACTGGAAGTTGCAGAATGAAGTGAAGATGAGAGTGACACTCACCCGATCCAAGAAGGTCTGTGGAAGCAGAAAACGAGAGGACAGGGAGGACACATATTTTATTCAACTTGTGTTGATTAGTTAAATGCAAATGGAGCTGCTTTGACATGAAAGAGGGAGACTTACCGCCCCAAGATGTGGGGGCAGCTGATGGTGCTGAGGGGCCCGAGGAGGACAGAGGATCCAGATCCAACAGGGAGCTGGAGAATTAGGCAGAAAGATATTAGGCTTGACATTGTGTATCGTAGCACGATGACAGCGCACAAAGAGGGGCACATGAAAAATGTCCCTCACTCTTCGACTGGCTCAGGAGCAGAAGAGGGGGCGGCGGCAGCACCAGCACTCTCCCCAGGAGGAGGCTGCAGTGCAGGGACAGCGTTTGAAGATTTGGCTGGAGTCGATGTTGGAGATACGTTGTTTGTCGGAGATCCCTGTAAGAGAGACAGCGAAGCCCCGAGTCAGTGGTTCATCAGACTGGAAAACCCTGAGGAAAAATCACGTCAAAATGTGTTTCTTACCTTTGTTGGTGACCTGAAAGATTGGAGGGAGGAGAAGAACAGGATGTGTTTGATTGTCTTTGATGGATCTGTTTGCTAAAAGTCTAAAGAAATCCAGCTGATATGAAACACAGATGTGATCATATGAAAGGTTCAATTCCAAAGTCGTATATTTCCATATCCAAAGAGTACACCATCATCAGAAGAAGTCATTGTTAAAATACTGAGGTCATTTTTACCTGAATCCGACTTTGGGACAAAACACTTCATATGCCAGTTCACATGGCATGTCAGGGTGTGACAGTACACATGTGGTGACTTCAGTCTCTTACAGCATTCAAACATGTGATCACACCAATGCACGCGTCTCCACATGTGAACCTGGAGCTTCAGTCACAGCGGTGCGTCATAAAAACAACACCTTTTACATGCAAATCAATGAGATGGCGCTCAATACATCTGCACACTTTGCTAAGTAAACTAAAAAACCAAACACACACACAATGTATATGCTCACCCTTCACTGGTGATTCCAAAATGAACATAAAGGGGGAATAAAAGAGAGGAAGTGTTAACGGAAATGATAGAAATAGCACCTGTCCAGGCCTCTTTTCAACATTTCTTATGTAAAACGATGATTTCCCTCAGTGTTGGCCTAGTTTATCTCTGCTGTTATCTGGGTATAATGCTGAGAGCAACTGAAATGAAAACAAACTTTATTCAGCACTCTCTTACCCCTTCTTTCCTCCCTTTGTATCCTCCAGACCGTTCATGTGTGTTTCCAGAGACTCCAAAATACTGCTGGGAGCCTGCAACAAAAATCAAAAACCGTATTTAATAAATTGCCCCTTTTTCCCACAAGTCTCCTGAGGCGCCTTCTGAGAGCACTCGCACATTTCCACTCGCAGAAGAAAAGAGATGAAAGATCGTAAGATCGCACTGCAATACCCACATGCATGTGCACAGAGAGATTTTTGTGTTTCATGTTTTTGTCGAATAAAATCAGGAAACAACACGCTGCCACTGCATTTCGCAAACACACACACGCTCTCAGCCAGGGCACCCCAAAGTGTGTGGTTACCAGTTCTTCCTGAGGTTTAAAAGCACAGTCTTCATCATCTGAGTCTGCTAGATCCACCACTACACCCGGGTGGAGACACTAGATTGAGGAGATGGTGGTAGTTGAGACGTGGCTGCTTCAGTGTGTTGTGTGTGTGTGTGTGTGTGTGAGGTGTTCATTGACAACAAATGCCATGATATGATGTGCGTTTACTCACGTAGTTGATATCAGGAATGTCATTTTTGTCAACTCCAACCGTCTGTTGAGTGTAAAAAGAGTTACAACTCAGGATTACCATACTGTTTTGGGTTTTTTTATTCCACACACATATCATGATGGATGTAATAATGAAGACGCTATTACCTCGGCCAGCTTCATGAATTCCCCAATCTTTGTCACCCGAGTCAGAAACCTCTTGTAGATCTCCAACGCCTCTTTACAGTCACTCTTCTTCATCTTGAAGTATTTCTCTATGTAAGGAACACAATAGACTGAAAATGTTTTAACAAGAAATGGTCAACAAATTGAGTTGGTATCTACTTTTTAATATCTAGGGACTGACATGCTTTTCTTTATGTGTGAAACAACCTCTTTGGCTGTTACTGACGATGGAGATGTGTTGGACGTCTCAGTCACTGGTATGTGTTTGTTTACAAAACCATTGTGGATATCACCTCACTTTCTATTTGTCTTGTCTTTTAACAAGGAAACATGGAAGTCACGATCTCCGATCTATGGGTGCACTGTAATTTCTCCTCCCCAAAGTACGAACTGAACTGGGCAAGAAAGCAAGATGGATGGATACCGGAAAGCAGAGAAATAGAGCTTTGCGCCCATATGCTTGTCATTACGCTAGAACTCAGGACTTCTGCAGAACGACTGTCCAATCACAGACAAGATTCACCAGCGCGTCATACGTTTGTGACGTCGGCTTCTCAGTACCGTAATTCCTGAACAGTTGAATAACTGCCAGACATCAAAAGTAAAAGGAGTATTTTTTGACAATTCTACAGCCATAAAATCCTAAATAAATCCAGGCAGCCTGAATATCATGGTAGTCAAAAGGGTTAAATAAAGGGTTTTTTAAAAAAAAAATGTCTACTGACCTAATAAATTGATGACGCCATCATTGTAGGACGCAAACAGTTTGACCAGGTCCTTGAAGAGAAGCAAGAATGCAGCGTTGATGATCCCATTGTTCAGCTCCTTGGGATGAACCTGAGAGGAAAAAGGAAAAAGAGCAATGCTTTCAGACCCCTAAAAAAAACCCCGGTCTTGTAATGCCGGTGAGTAAAAAATAAAAGTAGGAACTAGAAATAGAAAATCAGACCCACATCAAACTCCAGGAGTGTGTCAATCTGAGTCTGCAGAACAGGCATGCCTTTCAACAGCTTCTCAGTGGTCATGGTCCTCATCACGCCCTCAGCACTGAGGCAACACGACAGAGAAAAAATGACTAGATATTCCACACAGACAAGAACAGCCATGGGGTACAACGCACAATAAATGATAAATGACTGTGTCCCGGAACAGATGAAATGGTGAATGACAAGTTCTCGTTCAGACGTCAGTGAAGTCTTTGACCGCAGACAGGTTCACATACCCCTTCTTGACTCTGGTGAAGTCAAAAGCCATCTGGCGGTAGGCGAACGCTTTCTCATTCAAGTATCGTCCGTACCGTCTGATGAACGTGGACATGTCATAGCCTAAATGGAGAAGAAAATGTATCAGAGAGACAGATTGAGCTCATTCCTTATTCGTTTAGGTTTTAATTGAAAACATGTCTCTATACTAGTGTGCATGTTGTCCCTGTATGTGCGTGGGTTTCCTCCCACGGTCCAAAAACATGCAATATGGGTATTAGGCAAATTGGACACTCGAAAATGACCGGAGCTGTGAGTGTGAGAGTGGATGGTTGTTTGTCTCTATATGTGGCCCTGTGACGTGTACCCCACCGGTAGAAGATGGATGGATGGATGTCTATGAGAGTGTGCACAGTGTGTGCGCAGTTCCGCGCATGTGTGTGTGTCTCTCCAGTAATTTGTGTCATTCCCGTTATATTCCAGATGGCTCTTTTTGTGCGTATCTCTTCCTGTTTCTGTGTGCGTTGCCAGCTAATGAGAAAGCTGAGCCACTGTGCCATTAATCTCATCTGGAGAACAGATGATCTATGCACATATTATTTGTACACAAGCACAGAGAGAGGGAGAGAGAGAGAGAGAGAGAGAGACGAATAAACACACCAAATGACCAGACGCACAGTGGACGTTCTTACCGTGAGAGCCAGTTTTGTCGATAAAATTGCTGAGGTTGAACAAGGAGGTCCTAGAAGCCAAATACTGAATGAACCTCTGAGGGAAAAAAAGGGACAGAAAACACAGTCAAGTCTTGTACGTATTAAAAACAGTGGAGGGAAGACATTAAGCTGAGCACTACAACACAACACGATGCTTGTTAAAAGGTTGTTTTGCTCCTTACATCATATAATAGTTTACAGCATCAATCTGACGCTGGACATTGCGGTGAAAGAGCATATGTGACAGCATCGCATCAACCTTTACCACAGCACTCAGAGGACTAATTCCAGCCCTGACCTCAGTTTACTGCTAACCCAATTCATTATACAAATGAACTCCATAATCAACTGTCTAATATAGCTGGATTCAAATGGAATAGTTCGACTTTAACCGCGTTTGACGTATTCGCCCTTTCTCCCACTTGCTGACCTCATTGCCGTGGACACACATGTGATGACTGGTGACGAGGGCCTTGAAGACGACCACCCAGCTGGCGTTGGTGGATCGCTCGAATAGTGTGTCAGCCATCTGAGGAATGTTCACGTTGGTGGTATTGGTGGCCGACACCAGGTCTGCAAAGTGCACAGTCACAAAGACAGATTAGCGGTGTATTGGTTAGGGACGTGTCAAACAGACAGTAATGGTTAGTTTATCCTCAGACCAGAATTTCCGAAGCTGTGATTAAACTTTGATGAAGTGTGAGAGCTAAATGCTCTGCTCTGGACGCCCATTAGGATATCAAGCCATGTGAAAGCTGCAGACACAAAATTAGAAAGAGCACTCAGAGAGCACAAACCTCTGCCAAGGCCACTCAGTTTCCCACAACGTCAATACAGTCAAAAGCATCGTTCCCATCAATATCCAGAATCCAGATCCTCACCAAAATCTAATCATTTCTTCTTAGGGCCATAGCCGTCACCCGAAGAAAATCTCTTTCAAATATGTTCCTAACTTTCAGAGTTCTGCTTCTCTCAAACATACAAACAAACAAAAGCTGCCAAAAACATAACCTCCGTGGCATTGATAATGATTTTTGGTGCACACACACACATATGCTAGCACACGCTGACAGTGCACAGAGAATAGTGCTCTGTCATCATCTTCCTGGTTGCCAGCGCAGACAGAGTCACAGTTTTCCAAAAAATGACACCGTCAGACACAAGCTGTACAGGTACACTGTCGATGTAACGGACAGTTTTTTCTTTATTTTATTTAGCCAGGAAGGTCCGTTTGAGATACAAGATCTCTTCTTCCAGGGAGTCCTGGTCGAGATAGCAAACAGTAACAGAGACAAAAACTATTTCAGATTTAAAACTCATAACAGAAGATAAACGCTAAAAGGAAGTAGTTAAGGAGAGTAAAAAGAAAGACATAATAAAATAAAATAAATAGTAAAGTGCAGTAGTATACAGGCCATACCGGCAAGATCCTTAATCTGAACCCCTCAAAACGGCTCTGTGAAACAACAACATGTTTCTTTTATCACGGGCCATAAAACACCTTTGAAGGTGTAGAATAATGTTTTGCCGCTCATTCCATTGCCAGAAGAAAGCAGTTCCGAGTCCATTCTAGTAACATTTAGGAAAGTTGTGATGTACATTGCGTACATTTAATCGAGGAATTGCCCAGAGATTTAAGTTTCCTTTGTGTTCCTGAAGCTGCATCACTGATGATGATGATGCTTAACAAGGACACGTCTGAGTGTATTCAGGGAGAAATGCAGCAATTATTGGCAGACACCTCCAATAATGGAATATGAAGAAGGCCATCATATTGAAAAGGCCTTGTCTTGTCTCGGGCAGGTAGATACTGATCTGTAATCAGCTTCATAATACACCAAGGGGTGGCAGGAAGAAAGAAAGAAAGAGAGAGAGAGAGAGAGACAGACAGAGAGAGAGAAAGAACAGACACTGCTGCTCAGAACCAGTTATGTTGACATGAATGTGTAAGAAATGAGGGGGAGATGACAGTTTTAACCTGTGAGAGTGTTCAAGGTCATAAAATGGCAGCCAGCTGGGAGGGTTAGGGTGGTTTGGGGGGTGGGGGGTTGTAAACAGATTATTACTAATCACTAGTTGTAGTCTGTATGTGGTGGGCAGCTCAATGCCCAGGCTGCCTGCAGCACACACACACACACACACACACTACATAATTATCATCCTGTTCTTTCACCACCTGTGTCACAGCAACATTACTGTATGCATTCTGCATTCATACAACCAGTATTTCTTTGAATAAAATGAATCTGATGCATTGTGAGTAAAATCAAATGAAACAACTGAATGCATGGCAACATGTTTTTAACAGTTTGGATGTTATTTATTTATTTAATGAAGTGATCTCTTTACAATCTTGACCTATTTTTTTTTTCCGCAGCTGAACCATACGCAAAGATTGACCGTGATAATAATAGGCCCACAGCTGCGACCCTGTTGACGCCTGTTGCTTATTGTGATTGAGGACAAATGCACGATGACTGCACTGACATCGACCATTTGTTTGACTGGCTCCTCTTATTGTTGCTGTCATGTTACACCTACGCCACCCCTATAATGCTAATAATGTAGCTGTGATAATAGTGCATATGTGATGCATATGCGTATGTGTCTAATGAGGATTGGCTGTGCTAAATAAAGACTCTTATCGTAATCCATGACCCACAGCAGAGGCCTAAGAATGTACTATGAGGTCTTGTTGTGTATATTTTTGTGTAACTTTAGCTGCAGCCGTTAATTCATCCAATGTACTTATCTCAAATATGAATTTAACAAACTGTAGACCCCCGATTTTTACCTGACCCTATGTGGACCACATTTTTGGCTTCAAATTTCAAACACAAGCCCTCCAATAGCTACTCTTTTCATTAGATACACACAACTACACAAACTTGAATATGATATCCATTAAAGATAATGAGAAATCTCATGGGATCCATTTCCTGTGTACACTGTGGGCCTCATTTTACAAGAAAAAGGCACCAAAGCCGAGATAAAATGATATGGGAACATTCTTGTATAACATGTTTATGATTTTCCCTGTACAGGCAAACAGTAATGGTATTCTGTCCTTATAGCCAGCTAAAAACACTGTGTTTTTGTTTGGTTAAATAACTATATTGATTGTCTCTGCACTCTAGAGATGACAGGGCTGTCCTCTTCCTTTTCAGAATCCCTCTCTTTTATTACACTGCAGTCGCCTGAAACTCTCAATCTGTTGACATGGCAACTGCAATGCACTGCCACAACACACACACACGCACAATCACCCCATTTACCCCAAGGGTTAGAGACTGTGTGTCACTTTGATAAAGGGATAAATACAACAGGTTGTATCTAAGGTGTCTTATCATGAGGGTGCTCTTTCCTTGTGAATTCAGTGATTATTGTAGTTACATAGCCTACAGTTTATTAATTTGTTATTAAATCCAGTCCAATTTATATCAGCATGTACACAATTTATAATTGTGTCATGTTTTGCAATTCTTTTTTTGAGGATAGGAATTTCCTCATTGAAGGGAGGCACAGTGGCCTACATAGAGGGAGCTTGTTGAACTGCCCTAGAAATGGATACAGCATAGACTAACTAAACTAAAACCTTAAGGAAGACATTGTCTTAATAGATTTTTCTACAACCTATCATTTTGGACTGGCTCAGAAATCACAAAAGAAGTCACACAAGACTTTTTTTTTTTACATGTCAGCACTGTCTGTGGTGACAAGTGATCTATTCTGGGTCATGACAGTTCTGCAGTTTCTCCACAACAGTGCAAATTTAGTTTGAAGACGTCCACAGACAGAGAACGGCACAAAAAGACGACGCAATGGTCGCAAGGCGCATTTTGGCATTAGCATTGTCACCTTTGGCTGCGTAAATAATGCAGGACCGTCTTTGGCTGATTATTAAATTATTCAGCAGGGGAGCGGATCACAAGATATAAGGTCCCAGCCCAAGACGCAGCACCAGACCTGCCCAGTGACCAAAGCCAGACAGACACAGACAAATCAGGAGACACGGAAGCAGCTCGACTGCCTCACACCGTAGTGCCATGCCACGGCTTTGGACTGACTCAATATCTGTGGTAAATGACAGTGATTAATCGTGACTTGTCATAAGGTGGAACCTGCTGTCATGTGTAGTGGTGTCAATAAAGCTGTGAGGTTTGATACATTTATTCAGCTGTGATTACACGATCCATCAGCCCACTGGCCTATATATGCAGATTTAAAGGCCCAGTGTGTAAGACCTGGTGACATCTAATGGTGAGGCTGCACATTGTCACAATGGGGGACTCCTCTGCTCACAACTTGGCTAATGTGCCTTTCACATACCAGATGTTCTTTACTGTTCATTGTTTTATAGATCAAGTTTTTCATGTGCTCTGGCTGGTTTGTCCGTTCATGCTGCTGTAGAAACATGGCAGCACAAGATGGTGGCCTCAGTAAAGCAAGACCCTTGCCTAAGGTACATATAAAAGTCTTATTTTAATGCTACAAACACAATAAAACAATTATATGACCCTTAAACAATAACATACACACACACACACACACACACACTGGACCTTTAAACATACATTAAGCTGTTAGTTTGTCAGTGAGGCAGCATCTCAGTGTAAATATTTGATTTTCAAACAAAGGTTTTTGCACAGAATTTAATTTACAACACTGCTTATCCAGGTTTGCAGGACTTCTGTATTCTGTTACAATAACGCCTAGATGTCATGTCTTATCAGTCATATCTTAAAATATGACCTTATCTCTCCTATACCCATCTGTCTTCCACCCTCAATCTCTCGGAAGTCTCCATTCTCTTTACTGGAGGCAGACACACAGTGGGGTCATCACAATGGTTGGATGAATTCATTATTGCACCGCACCCATTTAACCAATGGGAATTAACAAGTGACTGGTAATAATAGCTCTTACGCTTGTGATGGCATGTGGCCCTGCCCTGTGTGAGGAGTGTATGAGTGTGTGCATGCATACACGGTGTATGTGGCCCTGTTGGTCCATTATACAGTCAGAGAGGAATGGCAGCACTTACAGTCCAGGTGCTTCTTCTTAGGCGGCATCACCTCATGAGTGGTGGCTTTACAGACAGCGCGGGCCATATCTGATCCCGTTAGCTGGTATTGCGCAGCGGCAATGCGATCCGTGAGCGTCTGCCCCGACATTTTCTCTCCGCCGAATCGACCAGCTCAGGAAAACGGGGTGTCTCTCGACCACGATACGATGTAAAAGACTTGAATAAAACCCAGCGGTGTCCCGGTGGTTCTGTGACCGGATCTCGTGCTTTTCTCCTCCCCAGACTGATATAGGCCTGTGACCTTCTGTGTGGGCGTAAAAACACACACACACACACACACACATACACACGCTCAGCTCAAATGCTTCTATAAGTGTAATCTTCACATGAAATCGCGCGTAATAATATGTGCGGTGACGAGTAGACTTACGCGAGGTTGAGAATTCCCCCCCGGCTTGTTCCGTTATAGGTTCGGAGCGGTCAGTTCAGCACCTTGGACAGCTAAAGCCACCCGGTTATGTAACAGGCAACTGGCAATGAAAGCTGTTTGCTCAGTCCGCAGCAATTATTTCTGAAATAGACCAATGAAAAAATGCTGCAGAGCGATGAAAATGTGTTTCAGTATAATAACGGAATGTAGCCTGGTCAAATATCCTGTTTGGAGCGGGCATCAGTTTTGCCTTTGCTTCCACATTAGTGCATTTATTTTCTTCTTTTTTTATATATATATAAAAAAAGCTTTAAAAATGAGAGGGGAAAAAAGCCGCAATGGTTATTCCTTGGTTTGCAGGCAGCAGTGTTTCTTCGCTCTCTGGTCGCTTCAGACAGCGAGAAAATGCGCACAGCTCCCAGGTGGTGTCGCAAACACTGCGCAGCGCAAGATGCTGAGGAAGGGGAAAGGAAAAGACAGAAGGGAATTTCCTTTTTCTGCTTCCGCCCACCCCCTCCTGTCGATAGTTTATTTGTCCTATCTATACGACCATGTCAGTCTCCTCCCCCAGCGGCTTCTTCTTGGACAGGGTTGGATGACACACGCTGCATCCCACGACTCTTAAAGGGGAGTCGACCTGAGAGAGGGGGGTGGGGTGGGGTTAGTGGTGCTTGCTCGGGGACTATGGGTCGCACAGGTTTGCACGCACGGGAGGAGCAGATCTCTTTACGTTAAAATGATTCCATGATCAGCTGGGACGCATATTCACAGCTCACAAAGTGCACACCAAACCAGCTGTATATGGGGGTGTATTTTTCATTCACACTCCAATAAAACCTTATATTTTTGTATTTTAATTTTAATGTATTTGAAATGGATAAAGCACAAATGTTGCCATGCGATGCACTCTTCGACATTGTCTGAATAGTCACGTGTCATTTATTTTTTCATCTATTTTTCTTGGACACATCCGTAAACTACAACTTCCGGGGGGGGGGGGGGGGGGAGTGCGCGTGCGTACGTGCGCCACGTGACGTAACCCGGAACTGTAGCCACGTCGTCAATGTGTGAGTAGTGAGTGAATGAGTGTGGAGGAAGACGAAGGAAGGGTTTTAACTGAGAGCAGCAGTTTTCCTTCAGAGGAAACGCAGTAAGAGCACTACCTTTCACTTTTGTTATGTAAATAACCTTTGCTTTATCACGTTGGGCGCTGATAAGGTCGCTTTGCGGTTCTTATTAGCGGGAGAGTTTATTGAAGTGTATCTTTATAGCAGGCGACAGACTGCTGCGGCAGCTTTCACTGAGAATTTACTCCATTAGTCTTGTCCTTTGCATGTTTCCTATGTCTTGTTTTAATGTCTAACATGTTTGTTTGGGACTGAACTATAGTGCCTGTCTTTTTGTGTCTTATAGTGGTTACTTTCTTGAATGAAAAAGACATTTAAGTAGCTCTCTCTCTCTGTCTCTTCACGTCTTTCTTAGGGTGTGTATACACCAACACTCCCAGGAACTTTAAATTCCCCAGGGACTCATACATAATACATGCTTTGTAATGGTTATACTGTCATGATTAACATACATGTACACAGTAACTTTTGTTTTGCTGTGGATGTCTCCATGAAAGTCGATTTTAAAGATCAACTTTATACCCTAATACACTAATTTGGCCAGCTCTGTTGTTTTATGTCAAAGTATGTGGTCATTGGCATTTGGATTAGAATCATGTGACAGTAAATCTATTTGAGAGAACTCAAACATCATGTGTATGTAAAGCTCAAGCATGTCTTGAATAAATCTGGTATAATAGTTAGTTTATATGTGAAATGGAAGTAAAAACACAGGTTTTTACCAATAACATTAATTAATAACTTCTGGTTTAAGAGAGCCAGGGTCATGCTATTCAAGTGAACGTGTAGATCACACCTAATACTTGACATCCGTCTAACCTGTAGAAGCGCTTTGTTCAGAAAAATTGCATACATGTCTTAAATAATTTCTGGATTTTATTTAATGAAGTGATTGAGATCCGATTATGGTAGGGCACACATTATTCTCATTTTTATTGAAAAACCTATTTAAAATGATTACACATACACATTTTGGCCTTAACCAATATTGCACCTCCTGCAATTTGAAAATTGCTGTAGGCTGTATTGCGATTTTGATTACATTTTGATGAATTGTTCCGCCCTACTGTATGGTCATTGTAGCATTGCTAAAACAACAAATCTAATGGTGTCCTAGCACTCTTTAGCACTGCCTTTGCTGCAAGACCTGGTTGGAACAAGGGCCTTTATGCATAGAGTTTGCATGTTTTTTCCCGAATCAGCATGTTTGTGTCTCCCTGGTGAACACTGCCTGTTTTGACGTTTCCTGAAGGAGTGTTTCCTCACCCACTGACTGGTCTGTTTCCTCATACCTTTGTAATGTGCTTTAGTGATGGCCCAGTTCCAAGAAGTCTCAAAGCAGTCCAGTCAGCACCCAAAGCCTGTTGGGTTGGTTTTACAGTATGGCACAGCTGGCTTTAGAACCAACGCTAAACATCTGGACCACATCATGTTCAGGATGGGACTAATGGCCACGCTTCGCTCCAAGAAAACCAAAGCCACCATTGGAGTTATGGTCACTGCATCACACAACCCAGAGGTGGCGTAGTAATAATATCGGTTACAAATCTATTGTGGCATTGACTTTGTGATGCTGTTTTCTTTTCATATTGTTATTGGAATATAAACATATTTTAATATTACCTTGGGGTATAGGAGGACAATGGGGTGAAGCTGATTGACCCGATGGGAGAAATGGTGACACCCACGTGGGAGTGCTACGCCACGCAGCTGGCCAACGCAGAACAGGACGATTTACTCACTGCTCTGAAAGACATTATCGAGAAGACGGCCATAGACATGAGCCAGGAGGCCAATGTATTTTTGGGCAAGGACACCAGGTAAATTGTTTTAGTTTGATCTGTTTTCTGATTCTTCTCCCAGCATATTTTTACCTGTTAGAATAGTTCATCTTAACCGTGCAAACATCAATCAGGCGTTAGCTCTACTTGACATTTAAATTGTGGAGTTATCACAGTGAGTGGTCTTAAAACTGCACGTAAGGCTCAGTTAAATCTTTCTCATTTCTCAAATGAAATATTTGTCATTTAATTACAGGAGCAGCAGTGCCAGGCTTTCACAGGCAGTGCTGGATGGAGTGACTTCTCTCGGTGGTCACAGCAAAGGTAAGGTTAATTAAACTAGAACCATAATCAGATAATTATATAGATTAAGTTCTTCGCTTTTCTCTGTCTCATTACTGTCTGGTCCTCTCCATGTGTACTACCAGACTATGGTTTGGTGACGACCCCACAGCTCCACTACATGGTTTGCTGTCAGAACACACAGGGTAAATATGGAGAGGCCACTTTGGAAGGATACTACAACAAACTCTGCCAGGCTTTCATTCAGCTTACCAGGAATGTGAGAAAACAGAGAGTGTCATTAAGTTGTGACTTAATTATGGCACAGTTATTATTTTCCCTTGAGTGTGTGTTGTCACAAAGTTTGTCTGTTCAAAAAGCAATCCCCCCCCCCCCGCCTCTCTGTCTCCTCTCTGTGGTAGGCGTCCAACTGTACAGATGACCAGAAGCACCTCTGCGTAGATGGTGCCAACGGCATTGGAGCTCTGAAGGTGCGTGAGATGGAGAGTCGTCTGAAGAACGAACTGCAGATTTCTCTCTTCAATGACGGGAGCAAAGGCAAACTCAACCACCAGTGTGGGGCCGACTTTGTAAAAGTGCAACAAAAACCTCCAACAGGTAAGACTCAATCACCAATAATTGCCTACTATTTTAATAATCAGTTACCTGTTTGAGTGGGTTTTTAGTTATTTTCTTGTAGCAACAGTAAGTTCTCTGGTCTCACTTAAATATGAAGATCCTCTGGACTTGTTTCTGTACTGTGTTTTTTCATTTACGTGTTTTTCTATGTCCATAGGAAACTCTATCTAGTTACTAAACATGACATACAGTATATCTGTGTGTCAGCACAGTGTCGTTTCTCTGAATTAATTTTAACTCACAGAGGCAATAGTTGACCACAGGGTCTTTACCGGTAAATTACTATATACTCTTTTCAAGTTTTGGGCTTAAATTCACAGTATTTGCTCATGAATTTAGATTATTTTGCTGACATTTGCATCTGATGTACCATGATCTAATTTTTCTAGTAATCCAACTTCTCTGCTTGCCGCCTGTAAAGGTGTAGTGATTAATCCAGGGGAGCGTTGTTGTTCCTTTGATGGAGACGCTGACCGAATAGTTTATTACTACTTGGACTCTGAGGTACAGTTTCACATGCTGGATGGAGACAAGATAGCTACTCTCATCAGCACTTTCCTCAAGGAGTTGCTCACACAGGTACTCTCACACCAACATGTTTACATTTGATTTGCACATGCACACAAACTCTTATTAAGTGTTTTTTCTTTGTGGACGCACAGGCTGGTTTAGACTTGGAGATAGCAGTGGTGCAAACAGCGTATGCTAATGGCAGCTCAACACATTATCTGGAGAACAAGATGAAGGTGAGAGAAAACGCACACAGTTTCTGCTATTTCTGTATTTATGTGACGTTTTACGCCTGTGTGTTTTGCTGTCACTGCTTTAGGTAATCGTGAGGTGTACTAAAACTGGAGTGAAGCACCTTCACCATGCAGCCCAGGAATTTGACATTGGTGTATATTTTGAAGCCAATGGCCATGGGACTGTGAGTATATCAGACACTCAAACAGAACATCAATAATCCGTAATAACAAAAGTGGCTATTTTCTGCTACCTTGTGTCATGTGTTGATGATGTATTTAGTTTCAGTTTGTGTGTATTTTTGTTTAATAAGCGCTGATGTGTGTATCACAGAGTGTTTGCATTGTGTTTAGGTGTTGTTCAGTAAGACGGCTGAAGAGAAAATTCAGCAGCTCACGCAGGACACCAACGCCAACGATGAGAGCAAGAGGGCAGCTCTGCTCCTGCAGAACACTGTCAACGTCATCAACCAGGTAGTTACACCACCAACACACACACAAACAAACACACACAAACGCTGGGCCATGTGTCAGTCATGTATATGATCATTATTTTTTTTAATCTTCTCAAGACTGTAGGTGATGCAATTTCCGATATGCTGCTGATTGAAGCTATATTAGCCATCAAGGGTATGACTGTCCAGCAGTGGGACGCTATCTACAGAGACCTGCCAAACAGGCAGCTTAAAGTCAAGGTAATTATTGTGTTGTCTTGTTTAATATTTCTGATATTTCATTTGTTGGAAATTAAAATAAGCTTTCAAAGTCTTTGAAATCTATCAAAATCAGAAACAAATCAGATATAATAATGTCATTTTATTGTAAAAATGTTCCTCGATTCATAGTTGACAAATGACACTGTCTCTAAGCACCAGTATCCAAATTAATTACCTTAAAATAACAGCTTCAATGTCATTTAGGATTGTGCATCTTTTACTTCCACTCTGAACCTCTGGCCTCTGGCTCTCTGTGAGTTTGAGTGAGTGAATAGGAACAAGAACTGTTTAACTTGATGATAGGGACTCAAACTGTCAGACTCAAGCTCAGCAAAGTTTATGCGTAATACTGAACTTAGGTCTGTTTAAAAAAAGACTTCAAAGCCATCACATATCTGCTCTCATTGTGACATGTTTGCTACTGTGTTAATCTCTGTACCAGCTCCGCTCAACTACATTGTGCATATTCAGTTCATCCACAGTTGCATTTGTGTGCGATTTATTATAATTTTGTTTTTCCTGCAGGTGTCGGACCGCAGAGTGATAGACACAACAGATGCAGAGAGAAGGGCAGTGAGTCCAGAGGGACTGCAGGAGGCCATCGACAGTTTAGTGAAGAAGCACAAACAGGCCCGCTCCTTTGTGCGACCCTCCGGCACCGAGGACGTGGTCAGAGTTTATGCGGAGGCAGAAACACAGGTAATTAATCCCCATACTCGCGTTGATTTAGGTATAGAAACAACATAAAAACAGCCAATAGGATCATACTGTGAGAAATTTGTCTCACTATATTCGCTTTGTGTTTCAGGAGAGTGCTGATGCCCTCGCACATGAAGTCAGCCTCGCAGTTTATCGCCTCGCAGGGGGAGTAGGAGATGAACCCAAACCATTGCAGTAGAATTTAGGGGTACAACACTTCAACAACAGTTCGGTTTGTATTGTGGTTTTCGGTCATGGTTTTCGGTCACGGTTTTAAAATTTTCGCAGCCTCGTATTTTGTTTTTTACAAAAATAACGTTCTATTCAGACACCAGTGGAAATGGGCATTCACGTTAGTGTGTGTGTTACTGTGAGCAGACTTGACAGTTAAGTGGCATGACAGTTAAGACAGCTAGTGCCCCGTGTATGAACGTGGGGGAAAAAAAGTTGTGTATAAACACCAGTTTTGGGAACGTTACTTTAAAAAAGTAATTAGTTATAGTTACTCACTACTTGTTCCAAAACGCCGTTACCTAACGCAGTTCTTTTAAACGGCGTTATTCCAAACACTAATAAACACAGTTGTGCACACAATCCAAATCCATGCATAATTTACTTATGGAGAATATATACAAACATTTTAAGTGCCCAAAACGAACCGTGGCTTGTTGATATTGAACGGTTTAATTTTGCAACCCTACTAGGAACCTTATCATATGCACCAGTCAGCTGCATAATGAAATAATTTGGCTGATTGGTGTGATATTGATGTCTCAGTTGGTGTTTTGTTTTTTGTTTTTTGTTTTTTTGAATGGAATGTGATTTTATAAAGCTGTGATTATCTATTGATATTCGTGGTGAGGTGCAGACTCATCTTGTACTGCTAATTGCACTCTGCGATTTATTTTTCTATGTGTCTGTTGTAAAAATGGTACTCACCGAGTTAGACTTTGAAGGGATTTTATGCAACTTAAGGTCATATTCTTGACCAAGTAGCCATGTACCTAATTATGTTATTTTTAATTTTGTTATTTTATGCATTATAAATAATCCTCCTAATCATGTAAACTGCCTCTGCCATAATTAAATTAGTCGGAAAACAAATTCAGAAGGTTTTAAGTGTTTAATTTAATTTTAATTATGATTGATGTATCTTCTTACTGTTTCTGTGTTTTTTTTTTACTTTTCACAACACCAAAATCTGACGTTTACGTGGGGGAAGTATCAGATGTAGTTCACTGAATAATGGTTGGAAAGACGATGCTGCTTAGTTTTAATAAATCAATTTGTAAATGTAAAGCGCACGGTGTGTGTGTGTGTGTGATTAATTTTCACTATTAGACTGAAGTGACACCAAAGAACCACAACTGTGCTTGTGTGCTGTTTATTCTGCTACTTTTACTGTTACTCTTACAAAGACAAGTCCCTGACACACAGGAGGATTAAGTGAGCAAAAAGGCAAACGGAGGCTGACAGAGTTAGATGCAGGCAGAGCAGAGTAACGGAACACAGTGTGAAGTCTCCATGGAAGTTAAACACAGCCATTGGAAATGCTGCAGGCTGTTGGGAGTGTGCCTTTGGAGGATTTTTCAAAGCATTGAAAAAAGTCTGACTAACGTAGATGGTGTACGGAATGTAGTCAGCTCGTAAAATGAATTGATTATTCTTCATCTGTGTCATCAGCTGCTCCAGAAATGGTAATGGTGCGCTCCTGTGTGTTGCTCTCAAAAGTGTCCTCATCTGTCTTAACTGTTCTGGGGAAAGAACGGGAGCAACAGGAAGAAAAAAAGATTAAGAAAGATTACCGTAATGTTTTGCCCACAAAGAGATTAGACTGAAAGCTATCACAGATGTGAGGTAGGACACTTTCTGATCCTCCTTTACCTGATGAGAAGTGTCTTCCTCTCCGACATCTCTGTGGGCTGCCCCCCCAAGCTACCGTCTGTCTGGGTGTCTGACGACGCCAGCTCCACTGGGGCTTTGCTACCATCTGCCACCTTCTCAGCCAAGCTTTGGCTTTTGTCACTGGGAGAAATGTCCAGTTTGGAAGAGGTTGGAGGTGTAAGACTATCTGCGGCTGAGGCTGAGGCTGCTGCATGTCCAACACTGGACGTGAGGGACAGGCCTCCTGTCAGACAGGACAGGTGACCAACCATGGTGCTTAGACGGCTGTCTTCCCCCTCAATCAGCTTTCTGCAAAAATGACCAACAATAATGTTAAACAGAAATCCTGAATCAGACGGATACAATATATAATGCAATTACACCAATGTTTGGGTCACCTGTAGGTGGTTATCTCAATCTCTAGAGCCATCTTTATGTTCAGGAGGTTCTGATATTCCCTCAGCAGTAGAGCTATCTTTTCCTTGGTCACATTAAGATCCAGTTTAATCGATTCAATACGTTCCTGTTGCAACAGGTGGAAAATTATTTTAAAAAGTTTCTGACCACAAAAATAAATGCATATGATGCAAATGCAAAAAAAATACATATGAATAAATGCAATGCCACGTCCCACCTGTAATTTATCCTCCTCCTTTTTGTGTTTCTCAGCTGCATCACGGAGCTGAGCCTCCAAATACTCATATCTTGTCTTCAGTGCCTCCAATTCCCGTTCCTTGTTGAGGAGCTGTAGGCACACACACACAAATACAGTATATACACTTTTCAGGCTAGGAAATTCTAATGCAAGCCAAAGACAGGAATTGAAAAATCCTACTCACATCCTTCTTATAGCCTGTCATTTCCTCTCTCACACTTCGAACACTCTGAACGTGTTTGGTAGAGGCCTTGTTCAGGTTCTGGAACTTTGACTTGTACCAGGTGTCCATTTCCTGTGAAGAAAAGTAGTTTTTTTTTTAATCACAGTTCTTTTAGGTGACATAGAAATTGCCCTTTATATACATTGATGCAGACCCTCTGCTGTTGCACCATACCTGTAGGTTTTTGGCAGCAATGCTGTCATACTGAGCCTGAATTTGTCTCAGTGCAGAGGAGAGATCTGGGAGGCCAAACGTCACGTCCACCTTGGCTGTTACTGAATAGATCTGCTGCATGAGCTCCTCAATTTCCTGCCAATGCAACATAAATAAACAGAGGTAAAAGAGCAGCACCATCCGTGGCATAATAACATTATGCTGCATTAATTTAACTCAGAAACTCCCCGACTACAAGTTAGTCACAGCTTATGCCTTTGGCTTCCTCTGAGCCTTTCACACCACAATCATAATTGCCATATTCATTGTGTTACTCACTCCATCCACCGACAAGGTCTTGACACTGACTCATACACAGACACATGCTGTGAATGGGCAGACGGGTAGGAAACGTACCTCCTTGTGAACTCTCTGCAGGAAGGCCATCTCAGTCTCCAGGTTTTCTAGGTGTTTCTCCAGAGTAATGCGCGCTGAGGTCGCTTGATCCACATCCTGGGACAGAAAGACCCAATGAATTTGGCTTGTTCAGTAGAAAAGAAAATAATATGTGCTGTATTAAATTATATATCTTCCACTGTGTCTTACAGGACGAAGTTGCTCAATGTCATGCTCTGTCTTCTTCCTGGCGTCCACAGCTTCATCATATTTGCCTTTCAACATGTCCAACTGGCCAAACATTGCGTCCTTGGCTGCCAAAGACATATCCTGTATAGAGCAGGGACAAAACGGTCAAGCTGTTAACTGAAAACTGAACAGATAGTGGACTGGAAAGGAGCATCAGACTGATAACATCTTGCTCACCCTCTGGGCTCTCATCTGCTCGGCCTCCCTGTAGAGGTCCCTCAGCTGAGACTCATACAGCTGCCTGAGTCCTGATGGTTTGACGTAGCGGCCCTTCAGGCCCTCGATCTCAGTTTCGAGCAACTTGTTTTGTGACTCCAGTGTTCGCACCTACAAGTAGAAACAAACTAACTTAGTGATGACAAGTTAAAGGATGTATTTGCAGAAACAGAGACTTTGAGTACAATGTACACACAGTATATGTGTGTCAGTGCGTGTATGGCAAATGGACCTCTTGCCTTTTCAATATAAGCTGCCAGGCGGTCATTGAGTGCCACCATCTCCTGCCTCTCGTTGGTGCGAGTCGTCATGAAGGCCTGGTTTTCTGCTGCAGCAGCATCCAGGTCCAGTTTTGGCCCAAACCCCATTGACATACCGAAGCACAGCGCTCCCATACTCACACTGCTGTAGACAGAACAGAGAAAATATATCCAACACACAAATAATTGTTAAAGGAGAGCAATGCATTGCTTTTCATAATGTATTTGATTAGTCTATTGAAGCACCGGTTGTATTAGTATGTCTTCACATCTCCGTTGTAACAGTTATTAACTTTAAAGATATCCAACAATAAACAAAGAACATTGTCTAGTATGATATTTTTGCATCATACACTTTAAGGACTATCTCTAAAGTTGGAAAGGACAATCATAACTGTGAATTTTGTTTGGATTTATAATTTTCTTGATATAATGATTTTTATCTATTTTATCACAGAAGTTGACTGAGCTATATTGATTTTAATATTAGAGATAAAACAACAACTAAACTTTGTAGCAGCAGATAAACTTCCATTTTTAAGTTCAACCACCTTTAATTTTGTAGCAAAAATGTGTGTCATCATTTTGAGATATTTCAATTGCATTGTTTGAAACTTGAGATCAGTCAGCACCTGGAGGTTTATTAGCACAGGTGACACACTCACCTGGTTATGCGAGCTTTATTGGAGAGGGCCCTGCGCCCCACTGCCCCTCCACTCCTGGTGAAGCTGACCGAGCGGTGTCGAGTCTCCCTGCGGGAAGGAGAGGGACTGCTCACCCTGAGCTGTACGGCAGGAGGGGCGGCCAAGGTGCCCTCAAAATGACGGCGGTATGAGGACATCCTCTCTGGACTGCGGCTCATGTTGACTCTCCTTGATGCTGCTGAAACTGAACACAACTGGACAACTGGCAAACTGGTCACTCACACCTTCAGCCTTTGGTGGGTCTTTATATCCCGCTCGGCCCTTCCCTCAACACCACAGAGGAATGTTGAACCTCCCCAGCCCCAGTGTGAGCATAGCTGCAAACATTTATCACAGCAACGTCAACAAATTAACCTATGATAAGGGATCGAAGGAATTTCAAATAATTAAGCAATTATCTCCACATTGTGTGGTGTATGAATCAAACAAACTATTTGTATAGCACTTTTAAAACACATAAAATGTAAAACCGAGAGGTTCACAGAAAAACATATAGAACCGTAACCATCACAACCAAGTGCCTAACCTTAACCCTTACCCTATCTAAACCCTATTCTAACCCTAACCCTGAAAAAGCCCTTTAAATATGTCAAAGGTCTTGTGAAATTATTTATCTTCTATCTCCAAAATCAGGGTGGTGGGTAAAACCCCCACAAATCAACCATCAGAACTTGTGGTTCAACCAGGAATGATCTGCTATGGCTTTTCTAAGTGTTTTGAGTAACCATGGCGAAGAAAACACAATTTCACAAAAATCACATATAGCAAATATATGGGTTGCCTCTGCAACACGCTCATAGACCAGATGATGGGCTGCGATCAGCATGTTAGTTCAAAAATTGTCTTGGGTTTTTAACTTCATAGCACCCACCCACAACTCACCAGGACCCCCCAGTAGTGTGTGGAGAGAAATAAAAAACATTTGCACATAAAAGAAATCTAAATATCTTCAGATATACAGTATGTAGATCTGTGATTTGTTTCTATTTTGTAGTTGAATATTTCTCATTTAGTGCACGCCTTTTCTAATTTTTAAAAAACAATGTCATTAAACTGGTTTATTTGTGAAATTCATGTTGAGTATCACCTCACTTATTCACCAATATGAAAGTGCAAATTAATATGAAATCACTTTTGTGAGTGTACTGCCCTCTAAGGGTAAAAAACGAGCGTGGCAGTGGTTTGGTGTAAATAACACAACTATAATTAATGCAATTTTTTGTGTTACATTTGTATCAATAATAGTGAATCAAATTCATCTTAGGGCCCCATAAAGTCTTTGGCTGGTCCTACAACTCACTCATTAAAATACAATGTTCCATCCGTGTATTTTATACTGCAAAAATCATAAGGACCTTTTTCTTTTGAATATATATTTTTAAAACCAACACGAGTGACATATTTATGATCATAATGTGAGAAAGTTAAACACTTAATTACAGGTTTGATCTAGGTTTCAAAGGCGGAATTTAAATTCCGGAACGCTTCCGCTGAGGTCTGCGATTGAGACTCCGGACGGTGTTTGGTGTAACCCCAGCGTCTGCTTACTTTTCCTGTGGTATTCTTTTCTTTATAGGAAATACATACGTGGTTTTTATTGTACTCCTCTACCTCTCCTGCTACGACATGGCAGGGAACTTCTGGCAAAGTTCGCATTAGTAAGTTGCAATTTTGTACGTATTATGTCTGTATTTTGTAAGGCACCGTCTTTATTGTGAGGCCTAGCTGTGTGTCCGTACACGGGCGTTAGCTGCCTCTCACCTCAAGTTTATATCATTAAAAAAACCACAATACGAATATATCCAGGCATAAAAAATAAAAAAAAAGATTTATATACCTGTTAAAGGCTGATTAGACTATCGTGATTCTATAGAACAGCAGCATATGTGGCTAACACGGGTATTAAAAGTGATACTGTTATGCTAAGGTGCTGCGAGTTTGACAAACCATTACAAATAGTGATGTTTATCTACTGTTTTTAAAGTTTACAGTGGGTGTTGGATAAACAGGACTTGATGAAAGAGCGGCAGAAAGACCTGAAGTTTCTTACAGAAGAGGAGTACTGGAAGCTTCAGATCTTCTTTGCCAATGGTACCTATTTATTCTGTTTTTTCTCAAAACACCTGTGAATTATTATTATTTTTTATCTTGCATACATAGCTGACTAGTCTTGTAGTCTGTGCATTTAAATAACTTCAACATTTCTCTTCGTCTGTCAGTGATCCAGGCTTTAGGGGAACATCTGAAGCTGCGGCAGCAGGTCATTGCTACTGCAACTGTCTATTTCAAGCGTTTCTATGCCAGGTAAATAAAATGCATACAATCTATATCATCACGTTCAACAGTTTATCAGCATCGGCCATTGCGTTTCATTCATTATAACAACCCTGAAATAAATCCCTACTACTGTCATGACGAATGCCATGTTAATTGTTAAAACTTGTTATAGGTGTGGATAAAACTTTGTATGTCAGATCTGAATTGAAGACAATTGCAGAGTAAGAAACGGCTTCAAATGTCACTAAATACATCAAACAGATTTTAAAATGTGTATTAATATAAGCAAATAAAGTGGACCAGAAGTTGTGCTGTTATCTTACCTGTTAACTTTTAAGCAAGTGCAACATTATCTATTGCTTATGGTCATTTTTGATTCTGTTTAGTGTCGTCTCTTCCGAGCAATTAATCGGTTTCTGCGTTCTTTCTACGTTATCGTGTTTATAATTGTACAATTTTGTGTATCATTTCTTATTAAACTGTTATATTTTGTCAGATGGAGAAAAAAACTTTAAAGCATTATACATTATATAACATTATATAAGCAGTTAATGACATTATCTGCTCATCCATATGCACTGCATAATGTTTTTAAGATGACACAGCTGGGAAACAGAGCGCAACTCGTATCACATAAATTAGGTTTACTAGTTGCAAGGTTGTTGCATGCAGTGTTTATACTGCAATATACAGTATTGGAGCTTTATAAATGCAACACTACACCTTCCACAACAATATCACTTTATGAATTAAACATATAAAAGGATACCTAGGCAAGCTCACATGTAATGAACACATTTCTTTCAATGCAAGATTATCGTAGCTTTAAAGGTCAGTAAGAACTTTGTTACTAATCAATTTGTGTCTTTAGTTGTCTTCATGCTTATTTCTTTCTATTTGCAGGTATTCCCTAAAAAGTATAGACCCTGTGCTCATGGCACCGACTTGTGTTTTTCTAGCTTCCAAAGTTGAGGTATGGTCGTTTTCTGTGTTGCCTCTAGCATATCTTCTGTAATTAGGTTTATCTTCCCATACGTTTTTTCTTGTTTTGCTGTAGTTCAATTGAATATGTATGTTTGTTCCTTTGTCAGGAATTTGGAGTTGTATCCAATACTAGGCTGATTTCTGCAGCAACATCTGTGTGTAAGTGACTTCACTTCTTCAGTAATATAATATTGGACATAAAGCCACTGCTCATACCTGACAAGTGGGTTTTCCTCTGCTACTCTTCTCTCGAACAGTAAAGACCAGGTTTTCCTACGCCTTCCCAAAGGAGTTCCCTTACAGAATGAATCATGTGAGTAAAATCTTTTTTTCGGTAGCAGTTTACATTAGCACTGCAATGATAAATCAGTTGGTAACCAACGACAAAATAAACCAACTATTTTCACCATTGGTTAATGATTTTAAATGATTAAAACAAGCTCTTCTGACATTATATGGATCATTAATGGAAGTATTTGTTTGTTGCAACTGCAGTTTGTTGTTGCTAGCCATAGCCTCAGTGCTTCTCAACCTGTTTTCCAATTTTGGAAAATGTTTACATTTGGAGAACCCACCCATGTGTACTTACAAAAACAAGGAGGGAATAAACTACATTTGACCTAAAGGCATTATTCTGTATTTCATTGTATTTGTTGCAAAAAAACAACTAAATCAGTTGGTGAAATTAACCATTTGAAATCCAGTTCAGTTTCTGTGGATATTTCAAAACTATCAGATCATTTATCCATTATATTTTATGAACACATTTCCCTCTGTATCATGATTTACTTTTAATTACACTGTTATAAACACACATCTTTAGAGTCCAATCACATCTTCATTTTTAAAACTCAGCATCTTTGTGATTGTAACTCAGTCTGAACGCCGAGACTTTAATTTTTTTCTTTACAAAAATGAATTAAATGCTCAGTCATCTGTAATCAACAGCAAGTGGCTAATGAAAATATGTGTTTGTTTTTGACATCGACTCGTTTGAGTGAAGGTTAGGCTTGAGTTTCTATAAGGAGGTCAAAGGAAAAATGGGTGCTAAATCAGAGCGAAAGAAAACTAGACATAAATCACTATGGAACTTGTTTACCTGTTTCCTCCACAAAGTTATTTATTCACTGCCATGCAACATTACTGCATACCAGGACATTGTTGTGACACATTAGTGTCCATCAATATGTGAGATTCCACAGCTAATGTTCACAGTCTGGCGATAAAGACTCTTGTTGCTTCGTGAGAAAACGCAGACCGTTGCCACCAGTCCACAGGTGTGTGCATTCGTCTGCTCGGCACCGCATCTCTCGCTGGTGTGTCAAGTGCACAATTAGATTTATCCCGCAACCCCACTGGGTTGCCAGGACGTCACTGGGGCTGTTCCGACACGCTGCCTGTCCAGAAAGCTGTGTAAACTATTATTTATAGTGAGCCGCCATGAAGCGATAAAAGGAGGGAGCAGCTCGCGTGATGGAGAGTGAGTTAGCAGAGTGCTGCGAGTCTGAAGCATAAATATTCCACGTTCAATCTGCAGATGTAGTAAAAGCAAGCGGTGGTAGGCACAGGGACGGATGTGGCAGCAAGAGCAGATATAGGTTTTGCAAGGTCACCTGCAGTAATCGGGTTTGAAAATAAATATTTCTGTCAAAAGTTGGAGGGAATTGAGTTTCTTTTTAGCATCAGTCAAAAACAAATATCTCTATTATGCTTGATCTGATAATATAAGAAGTGATACAAATAAAAACCTTTGTATGTAGTTTAATGTAGTGTGATTCATTGAGATTTATAGTTGCACATTATGGAAAAAAACATGAGACAGATTTGCCATTTTTATACTCTATATGTGTACTTCTTTCAATTCAATTTAAAGCTGAAGTGCATAATTTAGGTGATTTTTGTTATTATTCGTCTGTTAAGTCTTTATGTATGTAAATAATGTAACATTATTCATAGGCAGGCTTTTCGTGGGTGTTTCTTTGTGATTTCAGTCACAACCGGTTTGCAGCCAACTTGCTTTACTAGCACATTGTTACTGTTGCCTCCATCTGTCTGATATAACACAAATCACTTCCTGTGTGCAGTGCACAAATGTTGCTGGTTTACATGGATTCTAAAGATCGCTATACTGAGAATTGCAGCTTTGTGTGGAGCCGACAATAGTTTGAATGCAATCATTTGTTTATACTTCACTGCATTTTAACAACATCATTTTTAATATCTGTTTTCACAGATATTAGAATGTGAGTTCTACCTTCTGGAGTTGATGGTGAGTAGATACAAATATTTCGTCCTTGCTGAATTAAACTTGCCAGCGTGGTTGTGTGTGGGTGATGGCTCACTGATGCGACTTATGTCTCAGGACTGCTGCCTGATCGTGTACCACCCCTACAGACCACTGCTGCAGTATGTCCAGGACATGGGACAGGAGGACATGCTGCTGCCCTTGGCCTGGTATGATGACTGTTAAAAAGTAGTAAATGTTGCTGTTTTTTTGGTCGCATCACTCACTGTGCTTTCATGTGTCTTTACCAGGCGAATAGTGAATGACACATACAGGACAGATCTGTGTCTGCTCTACCCTCCCTTCATGATCGCCCTGGGTAAGACCTGTCCCTTTGCTTTTCTCGTGGTGACATAAAACGAGCTTTATTGGATTTCATGTGACCAGTCTTGTTGTTTTCTGCACACAGCCTGTCTGCATGTTGCCTGTGTGGTCCAGCAGAAAGATGCCAGGCAGTGGTTTGCTGAGCTCTCCGTTGACATGGACAAAGTAAGACTGACCTCCGACCTCAAAAGTCACCAGTATAATTTGAGTTTAGAAGAATGTTTTTCTTGTCAAAATATTTAATAGCCATACCAAGTTTATAAATGATACTGTACTATATTTTTTCAAACACAGTTTAGAATTACATGATACAGTTTATACCATCACTGTAAAGCTTGATTTTAGATTTTTCTTTTTTGTGTGTGTGTGTGTGTGTGGACCCCAGGAAGACTAGCTTGTCTAACTTTGGTGACAGCTAATGGGGATCCTTTTAAATAAATAAACAAATAATTAAATAAACCCGACGCAGCTTTTCTGACATCATCAAAATAGGTCTTATGTTATTTAGATTGCAAGATTTAAATGGTCTTTACTTAACTTTGGTTTGTGTGTTTTCTGTCAAGATCCTGGAGATTATCCGTGTGATTCTGAAACTTTACGACCAGTGGAAAAACTTTGATGACAGGAAGGAAATAGCTGCTGTGCTTAATAAGATGCCTAAGCCCAAACCTCCTCCTAATAGGTGAGTCCGTGTGATGTAAAATAAACTCATACATAAGCAATTTTATATTATCAGTAGGGATGGTTATTTTTTTTGTAAATTGCTATGCTGTGAATGCATTTCAATAGACCATATGTTACACATGTTAATGATTTTATTGAACAACTGCATATCATTGGCTCTTCTACTCTAAAGTTCTACTCTCCTGCATTTCTGTTTCCCACCAACTGCAGTTAACATCACTTTGTCTGCAGAGAAATGACAGACAGTTTCCTCCTTTCTCTCCTTCTGTCCTGTGTTTAGTGAAAGTGACCAGAGCTCCAACGGGAACCAAAGCAACTCTTATAACCAGTCTTAGCAGGCTGTCTCCGCCTCCATGGGCACCCATAGTTTTGATGTAGATAGGGTCGGTCCTTTCATCTGCAATTGACGCTCCACACTGTCTCAGCCATGTCTTCACTTTCTCCTTTTTTTTTCTTCTGATCGGCGTGGGTTCACGGTTTGACCAAGCAGCAGATGAAGCGCTTGTAGTGAACCGCCACAATCTGTGACAGCCACATTCCTCTTCACTTTCAGACTTGAAATGAACTCAAACTGATGAAGGTTTACCAGAACTGTTGGTAAAGGGAACGTGTGACGATCCTGACATCCTTGAACCGCCCAGAAGAGCGAGTCATAAAATGCGGAGCTCCCTGGGATTTGAGAAAAAAAAAAAAAAATCAAACTTGATCACTTGTACTGTGTGTGCGTGCGTGTGTGTGTACAGCCTGTAAGCAGACCGGTCTGTGTGGGTTTTTATTCCTCAGGGACTATAGTACAGTATTCTTCTCTGTAAAATAATTAGATCCTGTGCTGTTGGGTCTGATTGGATATCGGCCTGTGCAACTGTGACGAGATTTGATACCCGAGCTCTGGTGGATGATTATAAAAAGCTCGGGAGGGGAAAATCCCAGGAGAGGGGTCTCTTATAAAGGTAGAAACGAGCTCTTTTTAATTAGACCTTACTCCACTTGCTTCCTTCCATTCCCTCCTCCCTTCTGTAAATATTATTTTTTTTCTGTCATGTTTTTTGCCCGTATTAAAGAGAGAATTTGATGGAAATTGTGCTGGTGTAATTTTATACTCCTGCTGCAAAGCTTGTTTTTCTTTTATTGTAATTATTTGTTATAGTTTTTGAATAACTTCTTGTGTGAAGCTCTTTTTGTTAGACGTTTGGGATGGGGTTAAAAACAAATCACAGTTGTTTGAGAGGTGTCTGCAAACTTTTGGTTGTACATTCTCATTTTAATTTGCCTTCTGCCACCTTTTAAATCCCTGATTTGTGTATTTATGTGAAGTATCTCAGTGGGATCTGTGTAACAAGGTGCTTGAAAGCCTTACAAAATAAAAGCTGCTGGTTTCAGATAAACAATGTTTCATAAAAGCACATTTTCCAATTCAGGTGAAATGTGCTCTAGGGGTTAATGTAGCTATTATTTTAAGATTCATGTTTCTCCTGTGTCAGTTTTCCCCTCTGTGGTTTCCTGTAAACCACATTCACAGGGACATAAACTATCTTTTTTTAATAGGCTACACAGGCTTTAATACATATGTTCTGGCGTTTTCACCTCCCTTTCTGCATCTCGTCATATGACTGTTCACATGTGAAATTGAAGGGCTGATATATTTTTCCACAGTTAATTTCTCCCATTAATTTTACTTGAAATGATATGTTTATGGTTTTGTGTGGTAATAAAATGTATGACGTGCAAAACAAAAGCGCTTTACTGCTGTTATTAAAGGTCAAATTTATATAGTGTATATAAAGGATTATGGGGAGTCGTCCACCAGAGTCATTCTCACCCTTGTTACCCAACGTCAATGTCACTTCAGTAAAGTGGCTCTGGAAGGACCTCTAGTGGTGAGTTGAAAGAATATCCAACACATTTCATAATGCGTTTTTTAGGCTGTATTTTGAATAATGAGAGGTTTGGGTTAAAATGCGTGAAATTCACTTAGTTAAGCCTTCGAGTTCCTTTATTTAGTTGTTAGGGAACTGCAAAAGAAAAGGTGAAACGGTATCACGTGCTGCATTTACCAGTACTTGCCTCTAGGGTACTGTCACTCCCCCGTGACGTAACTTTAGCTGCATGAAGTAAACACACAGCAGCAGACAAAAATACTACTATAGTTGGTATTTTTCAAAATAAAATGCATAACGTTCCCTTTGGATAGAGCAATTAAATACGACATTATACAGACGAACAAAATCTGATGCTGGCACAATCAGATTAGGATTAGAACAATTCAATTTTTGGACTAAAAGTATTTAAGTTTTTTATGAAAAAAAAAAAACTATCTTTAAATTTGTTGGCACATTGTTCGATGCAATGGTCCATTTTTTTAAGACCCTCAAAATTAACCAGTACTTTTTACCCATCGTATACAGCAACCTCTTGATTTTTCCCCATTTATTTATTATTTGTTGGTTAAAAACACTGAGATGTACAAGATTAGAGCCTTAAAGAAAGGGTCAATTTAACATCACGTAGGACTAAATTAAAGGATGTAAAATATTTTAAACTGTGTTTTAACCTTATTTAGTAATTTTACTAATAGTATTTCTTTAACCTGTTTGAATTGTAGTATGCTTTAATTCTTTTTTGTATTGTTTATTGCCTGCCTGTTTAAACTGCACAACAAATTGCTCCTCTCAGATGATAATAAAGGCATATTATTAATTATAATATTATAATATTAATTCAATTACAGTTGTATTTTTTAGACTCATCTGGATATTTCCATTTGGCATTTTGTCTGCTGCAAAAGTATGCTGCAAAACACATCCCTTACATCCACTTTTATTTTGTAGGATGCAGCCGGAAGTTGCTGTGCTTGTCTTTGTCAGACTTGACGGTGACAGGAGACCGAGGACAGGAGCTCCGAGCGGGCTGCGGAGGATGTCGACCCCGCTGCGGGGACAAGCCCCGTGCGAGATGTCAGAGTCCGGCCGGCTGTCCCTCACCCTGTCGCCCCGCACCTGCGGCCCTCGGCTCCCGTGAAGATGAAGCTCCGAGCAGCCAGAGTGAGGCGGAAAGAGGCCGGAGACAGAGAGAAGCATGTACTGGCGCGTCGGGTTCGCCTGGACGCGGTCGTGTGTGGTTGATCTTGGCCTGAACCAGAGCTTCTCCTTCGGCCTGCTGCGCGGCTCCGAGGAGCAGCTCTCGTTTTATGGGTACATCATCGCCTGCCCACTGCAGGACTACGGCGGCATCATGTCAGCTTTGGGCTCCGACTCGTGGTGGCGGAAGACGCTGTATCTGACCGGAGGGGCTCTGCTCGCCGCCGCCGCTTATCTGCTGCACGAATTGCTGTCCATCAGGTACAAACAACAACAGCAGCATCAGCATCACAGGGAGGGAGAGAGAGAGAGAGAGAGGCTGCAGCACTGAGCATCACTGCAAAACAGTCAGAAAAACACTCGTCGTCTGGTCTCATTCTGTTCACCTCACTGCTCGTCTGTTTTTTCACCGGGGGGTGGTTATTGCTTAACAGGGTGGGAGGGGGGTGAGAGTGGAGAGTCTGTGGGGGAGAAGGAGTCGTGAGTGGGTTGTTTGTGATGTAACGAAACCATCACCACCACCATCGTCCCCCACAAACACCATCTTTCCATCTTTTACAGTCTTATTTTTGTGGATGAGGCTCCTAAAAATAATGATAAACAGTTCTCATGTTGTGAGGCTGTAGGCCTTACACACACACACACACACACACACACACTCACACAGCTCTCCAGTTGAATTGAATGAATTGAATTTGAGGATGATGTTGTGGCTTCACCATTTTTTTGGATTCATTGAGACCAAAAAAAGCCCATCAACCTTTAGAAATGGTTTGATCAAAAGCAAGAATATTCAGTAATAATAATAAGAATATCAAACATGAAAAATAAGAGATAAAAAAGTAAACTAAAACACTTTCATGAATCATTCATAAGGAGAACATCCCGTGACAACCTTGAATGTAAACAGTCAAACACACTGGCAGCTTTGCATATATATGTTTATATATATATATAACAGCATTCAAGTTGACGTGACATATACGTCCATTCATTATTATTGATTATCCATTGGCAGAGGTGAGTCTTGTCTTTTAAAAACTAATTTTTCATCGTTTCCTGCAGTAGAGTCTCAGAGCCGAACAACAACAACACAGAGACAGAGGAAGGATTCACTCCCCACGGGAGACACTCGTTTGGGATAAAAATACACCAGGTGTTTAAGGGACTTTTGCTTGTATGAGGTCGCAGACCGGTGTCCTCAAAGCTGCACAACACATGCAGTTAAATATTTATTTGGATAGAGCTCAAGTAAATGTTGGCCTCTCTACATTTGTAATATATCATTTTTACTCTCCTGACTTAAAAAAAACAACAACATTCCCCCCCGTTTACAAACAGCGTTTGGTATAGATTCAGCACCACAGAGGAATAGACAGCTCCTCCTTGTCCGCTGCTGCTGCTGCTGTTTTAACATGATGCACGTGAACGCACCACAACCTTTCAATGTCTTGTTATTTAGACACTGCAGTTTTTTTTTCCCCCTCGGCCTGTGTCAGTGGCTCAAGACTGACAGTCACTCTGGGCCAGTTAAATAAAGCTGCGCATCATTTGATTGAATCAATCCATCACAGTCACATGACTAATCATGTGGATGATCATTTCCTGCTTCAAGCTGTACGATAATGGGCTATTCTAACTTGTTATATAGGGACACAGCAATGTGCAGTAAATTTTGCTCTTATGCAATTTCAATGCTGGTGTATTGTGATCCTACAAGTATTGCGATTTGATATTATTGATAATTGCGAATTATTTAAACCAAAATTGGATGACACATTTCTTGAGACTACAAAACATAAATAAGTCACACTCTCAAAAACAACGCATATCAGTCTGACATTCATCTAAAATGAATAGGAAAGTGGTAAAAGATGTTACAAGATGTACAACAGATTGGGGGTTTTTCAAGTAAAAACTACAATCAGATAATGTAGAAAGTTAAGAGCTTTTAGCTTTGTCTAAAATAAAATTAAAAAACCCGGCCAAAATTTATAGATCTTGTCAAAACAAGACAGCACAAATGTGAGTCACAGTCGTGGATCCTCCGTGTTTAACCATGTCTGCCATAATCTTAAATTACTTTAAATCATTTACTCTCAAACTAAGTCCTCCAAGTAACAATTACTTTTTCTTTCTTTTTTTTAATATGGTGCAACTTTAAAACTTTAAACTTGTATCTGTCTGCTGTTTAGATTAAGGACTCGGTTAGAGATTCCCCTGGAGACTTAACCTAAATTCCTGCTGCAGTACATATGTTCTTCTTCTCTGCTGCCAAGTTCACATAAACTCCAGAGCTCACAATATTTCAACTGAAATAAAAGCGTGGGTTTTGGCAGAGGGCTGCATTTAAAAAAAGAAAGTGTGAAAAGGTCTGTGTTTGTTGAGCATTAACTTTCTCATAGATCTGCAAAAGAAACAAATTATTATAAATAAAAGTAATAAGACGATTTTTTTAGTCCCTATGCAATTTATCAAAAAATGCATGCAATTAGCAAAACACACATTGTGCATTATTATTTTTTTTACTCTCTTATATTCTATGTATATTTAAAAAATAAAATAAAATACAATACATGTTAGAAGCCAGTTAATTAGCTACTTAGCTTTTAATTAGAAAATAGAGGAGTTAACATTTCGATGGTATCTGTGTGCGTGTGTGTGGTAATTCATCACATTTTAAATGTTATGTGAATATTAGATTATATATAAAGCACTATTAGATATTTTACCAGACATTGTACAGCTCTATGATCAAGTCAGCACGACCAAACTTGGCCCACGACTTTATTAATACAAGTCTGTAAACACATACATATGTAGTTTGTCTTTGGAAGCTTTCCCCTCTTCTTGACATACAGCCTTGACTTTTTTTTGCTCCACGCAGAAAAGAGGAAGAGCTGGACTCTAAAGATGCCATCATACTCCACCAGTTCTCCAGGCCGAAAAGTGGCGTCCCGTCCCTGTCCCCTTTCTGCCTTAAGATGGAGACCTACCTCCGCATGGTGGACCTGCCCTACCAGGTAAAGACGTGGAGAAGTTCAGAGTTGAATGTGAGGAGGTTTTAAGGTTTTGGTCTTTTGCCCAGAGTCCTGCAAAGGATGAAGTTTCCATTCACCTTCTCCTTTATTATGGTTTTCTTCCTCTTCTTTTCTAACTCCCGCTCACATTTCCCCGCCCGCAGAACTACTTTGATGGGAAGCTTTCGCCGCAGGGAAAGATGCCGTGGATCGAGTACAACCAGGAGCAGGTGTGCGGCACAGAGTTCATCATCGACTTCCTGGAGGAGAGGCTGGGCACGAGCCTCAACAAGAGCCTGACGCCTCAGGAGAAGGCCATGTCCCGCGCCATCACCAAAATGGTGGAGGAACATTTTTACTGGTGAGGGACGAGTGTGTGGATTTCTTATGGTAGTGTTCTTCTCCTCTTCTTCTCTTCTTCATCACTGCCTTGTTGTAACACAAGTATTAAATCCGACAAATGTATCCGTGTTCTAGGACAATAGCTTACTGTCAGTGGGTGGACAACCTGGAGGAGACCCAGAAGATGCTGTCGGTGAGCGGACCGCTGAGCGACCTGCTCAAGTGGATCCTGAGTCACCTGACCGGCGGGATCGTTAAGAGGGAGATGTACGGGCACGGGATTGGCCGGTTTTCTAAGGACGAGGTTTACGCTCTGATGGAGAAAGACATGCGCACCCTGGCCACTCTGCTCGGTAATGAATCTAGTTTTATTTTTAGTATTATTACTATTATTATTAGGAAAAGATGCTGAGATTGTGATCTACTAAGAGTTATTGGGATACAATGGGATAGCTCAGTCATCCATTTATTAATTTCCCTATGCTTTATCCTTCACTTGAGGGTTGTGGGGGGAGGAGCTGGGCCCAATCACATCTGACATAGGGAGAAATGCAGGACACACCCTGGACAGGTCACTAGTTAGTTAGTCAGTCATATTAGATTAAAATATAAATGCTAATAAAAACCCTCAGTTAGGACAAATGGATTTTCTCCTGAGTCTGTGCTGAGAGGCAAAAAAAATGTAAATGTACATGTAAACAGATTAATGGGATAAGAACATACCATTTTAATGGCTTCTTAGTTTGTGCCTTGAAAACTAAAACATACTGACAGGTAGCTCGGTACTGACCCTCTGTGGTGAGATGTAGCATTGCAGTATGCAGGAACGACATGGAAGGAGAGTTGACCTCATCTTTGATACCCTTTTAGCACTGAAAGAGGAACTTAAAAAATATTAAGTTTATATATATTATATTATATTAATATTAATATATAAATTAATTTTGTTTAATTCATGTATTCAAGTATTTGTTCCACCATGTTCTTCTTTTAGTGCGTTACTAGATAGACAGATACAGGGCATGCTTTTGACAGTGGCTGTATTTTTTGCGCTGACAAATCTGTCATGTGCTTTTTCTTCGTAGGTGATAAAAAATACATCATGGGATCGAAGCTTTCTACTGTAGATGCTACAGTGTTCAGTCACCTGGCCCCGGCTATGTGGACCCTACCAGGGACACGTCCAGAGCAGCTAATCAAAGGTGAGCTATAGTAAAAATGGGCTTAAACCATGAGATTGTAGAGATGTAAAAGATTAAAAAGCTGACCGTTTCAGTTTTGCTGTCAGAGATCTGTGATAGCATCGGAGAATTCATGCATATACAGTAATAGTCCTTATTTATCTTTCATGTCTGTAGCAACTTTTAAACTTTTAAACATACAAACACAAATCTCATTTTTTCATTCACTGATGACAAACATTCAGAAACAAGACATACTTCTCTGTCTCTGTCTGTTGTCACTTTCTAATTACTTTAATTGAAATGCTCTAGGAGCAATCCTGTAGCCTCTGTATTAATCATGGTGAGATATTTGATATTGATTCAGATTGTGCAGAGGTCACTTAGTCTCTTCTGTCATGAAATTGACATAATATTTTGTCAATTGTGACTCATGTCACAGCAGATCCAAACCAATTCGCTGTATTTATAAGGCACATTTAAAAACAACATTGTTGAACAAAGTGCAGATGTAGATATACATTTTCTTTACATATAAAAAACGTTAGTTTAGTTGGTAGCCGCCTATTTAGCCTCCTGCTGTAGTCGGTAGTCATATCAGCAGATATTGGTGTGTTTGCTGATATCCCATAATACATTTTGAAGCCGATATCTGCTGATACTGATATCATACTGTATAACTCAAATTATCTATCTAGAGTTATGAGATGATGAAGCAAAAGGAAATAGAGATAATAGTTTAATAGAGATAAAAATTGATACAACAAATACATGTATATATATATACATACATATACACAAATATATATGTATATATATCTATATATGTATATATAGATATAGGTGGAACCAGAGAATATTTAATCATGCAGGACTTGCACAGATCTTTTACCTGAGTTTTAGAACCTAATGTCCACGGTATTGTCTGTCTGTCTGTCTGTCTGTCTGTCCTCTGCAGGTGAGCTCATCAACCTGGCCATGTACTGTGAGCGCATCCGCCGGCGTTTCTGGCCGGAGTGGTTCGTGGACCTGGAGGACTTCTGCTACAGCGACACCACGGACTGCAGCGACTCGGCCTCCAGACTCCCCGACCTGGGTCTCTACTCCCGCACAGACACTTTCGAGGAAGAAACACACACGTCGCACACGCCGCACACGCCGCACACACCGCAGGGCCCGCTGTCGCCTGACAGCGACCCCACAGGCCACTCGCTGTATGACTCAGACATGGACACCGAGTGCTCTGAAATAGACCAACTCAAGTGTTGACGAAAAACACACACACGCTAGACAGTACATAGACACTTGACATGCAACACATGTGCACGCCACTGGAGGGAGCACACATGCCCCCCCCCCCCCCCCCGCACCACCACCACCACCACTCCCTACCTTTTTAGGACAGAAAGTTACTGGGGAGAATCTGTGGTGTTGTTTGTGCTGGTGGAGAAGTTGAGGTTCAACTTGCACACTGCAGTGGAGGAATGATTGGTCAGGGAGTCCAGGAGAGACAGAGAGAGTTTGACAAGGTGTGAACTAGAGGCATTCAAAACCAGGAGTAAATGACGCCGCTGCTGAGAAACTCCTCCACGTGGTCGACATCATCCGCAGTCACAACAGGGCCACCCTGTTGCTGTAACCTAGGCAACCGTGTGTGTGTGTATGTGTCTGTCTTGTCCCCCCCCCACTGTACATCACAGCAACTTGTAGCACCCAGCCGTGCGTGAGTCTCTCCCAACTAAGTGAACCCTCAAAATGCCTTTTATTGATATGACAGATATTAACACAGAGGAAACTGTACAGGATTCACGTGAGAGAACACAACCGAGTGTACATATATATATGTATATATATATTCAAATGGATCTGATTGAATTCTCAGATTAAATAGATAGAATATTTAATTCTATATTAGTATAAATACTATATATATATATAGCTTAGAGATATCAAATCACACCCCCCTGTCTGTGATATGGTGTAAATAGTGTAGGTGTTTCCCTCTTGTGTTGGACACAATGAGTCTTGTAATCATCTCCATGAATACACACTCTGCTGATCCAGGGTCAGTATTCAGAGCCTTCCCATGTGTGTGTGTGTGTGCGTGTGTGTGTGTGTGTGTGTCTATACAACTGGGATATTACAGCTGCCCATAATTGCATAGCGCACAACAGATGGTAAAACTGTAATTAGCACTTTTGATTTATTTATTTATTTATTGTTTGTCTTATTAAGACAATTATTTTGGCAAAAAAAAAAAGAAAGAAAAATCCCCAAATCTGTAGCATAATAAAACGACACACCAGACATTTCACATCCAGACATTAAGAGCGAGTCAAACAATCATGTAGAAAAATATAGATGTTATAGATACAAATATTTATGTTATAATCTGAATTAAAGTGCATGGCTGCCACGTGCCAATAATGACAATGTCCCTTTACACTTCTGTGTGGATAGATTTATCTATGTTTCCTCGCTGGCCTAGTTTGAGTTTGACGTCGCGATGCTTGTTGGTGCCTCTCGCACCCCGCAAAGATGTCAAGGATGTAGCAAGTGGACGTTGAAAAAGGACTTTATTTGTTTTGATTGTGATGATTTATGCAAAGCAATAAGAGAGCACGACCAGGTCTGTTTTTAATTCTATGTTACGTCAGAGTGAGAGGTCTTCTGGGGGGGGGGGGGGTTGTGCGATGGCACGGCGCGGGCTTGTATGTGTGTGTTTGTCGTTCAGCAAATGCACATGTCAACACGTCCAGTGTGTTAAAGGCTTCTTAGATGAATTTAAACGAGGGGAAGACATCAGAGTATGTGTGCTTGTGACGAGTCACTCCCCGTGTGTGAACGATGACGATGCCGGGGAATTTTCACACTCACAAACACTGTCGTGTTCACACAGGTGGTAGAAAAAGGTGAAATTATTTAGTTAGTTATTTAGTTTCGGTGTTTTTCTCTCAGCTCTTATGTTCTTGTGCCTCAGCGTTTTCTTCCCCACAGAACACTGGTGTTAAATCATATTAAATAAAAGCTTTTGAAGCTTTTTCTAGTTGTGCTACCGGCCAGATAAAGTAAAGAGACAGTCAACGTTCTCACAGTTTATTCCAAAGACTTCAATGTGTACCAGTGACTTCTGTCTTCAAACGAATCAGTCGAGGAGGTGCAATAATGATAATAATAATAATAATAATATAATAATAATGATGATAATAACACTGATAATTGTGAAAATTTGTGCCATGTTATTTGGTCGTAAAATGACTCTTCCTGTCCATATGTAGATGGCCATTTTTAGGCCTTAGTCTGGCTTCACACATCCAGTGTGAAACTGGCCTCCTGGACCTGGTCCTGGACAGAACTGGACTCCTTCACAAAAATGTCGATTTTAAAAATAATCCAAATGTCCAGGCCCCGCTTATATTGACATGATGCCAAAGACTGAATCTAGCACTTAGCAGACAGAGAAAACTCTGGAAGGTGTGCAGTCATTAACGCATCATTGTGAAACCAATCTTTCATGAGGACACTGATGTCCATAATGATGATAAGAGTGATATTAGTGAAGGCTTTAGTGGGGATTTGATTGAAACACAATCATCGGTTGAGCGATGAGCTGACGGTGTGGTGTCTCTGTCACGGTGGACACGTGTGTGTGTGTGAGCTGCAGTTTACTCCACTACTTATTTATTCATTTTAGCCTGAAACTGAAGAAATTGAACTGTCTTAAAACCCTCGCCTGCATGTTCTTGCCTTCTTTTCAATGGTCAGACTTAGCCTTAGGAAAGCTGTTTACTTTCTGCCAGTGCCAGCACATGACTAAAGTTTTATTTATTTATTTATTTATTTATTGTATATGAGTTCAAATGACGTGCTTGAATTTGAAAGACAATATTGTCATTTATCTTTGTACTGTTCTTATGTTTACATTATGTTTTCTTTCTCCGGCTGATAATTCCTATCGAGACGTATTCATTGATCTGTGTCTTAGTGCAATACTGTAGCTTCTCTGTGTAACACTGGAGAAGAAAATGTGTGTTTTCATTGCTGTGATTGCATGTTTGTCCACGTTTTTTGAGATGCCATTTTGGTAAATGTTGCCGTGCATATCATCGTGTGTCATAATATTTCAGCAGGTTGGCATTAATCTCTACATCGGACACTATAGGGGCAAGACTAGAAACCAGACTTCCTGTCGGACCTCAGGTCAGCAGGGTGAGGTCAGTCGTCTTTGCTGATCAGCTGATAATCCGTGTCTCTACTCGCCTGTCACGGGACAAAGTTCTCTCATGTCAGCGTCCGTCCATCACATAGTTCCTCAGAAGTTAAAGGTCAGAGAACGAGGTCACAGCTCCTCGTTGAGTTTTCTGATTGAAGACTGTAGAAGCCATATCGCATTGTGTCCCTGGTGTTGTATGTTTGCTCAAACACTCTCATCCAACAGCTGTACATATAAGAAAACTTGGGGATTGATATGTAGAGATGAATATGGGGAAAAAAAGGATTGTCATGAATGTATGATACTGAAAGGCCAAGATGTATGATGATGGATTACTCATAATATTTCATTAAATATAGCTGTGTTATTTTACTCTTGTTTCGTCTCTTTTATTGTGCACATATTATATCTGTGAATACAGTGGTGTGTGCAGACATTTCAGGGGCCAGAGACTCAAGTGAAAGAGGACACCCCCTCATGAGTATTCAGTTAAAACACAGTATAGTGACAAATCTTGTGACCCAAAAGCAGACACGATAAAAATATTGCTGCTGAATTTTCTAGTAGATGCCTACTGCTGCAAGGCATTCAAGTAAGAAGTATGACTTTTTGTCAAAATCTGGACGACATACTAAACTATGACTTTTTTATCTCATTTTGGACGACGTACTGACCTATTTATTTACACGTCACAATTTGGATGGCATAATTAAATATGACTTTTTTGTCACATTTTGGACGACAAACCTAGGTATGACTTCTTTGTCAAATTCTGGACCACATACTAACCTATGACCTTTTTGTCACATTTTGGACGACATATTGTACTATGACCTTTTTGTCAAATTCTGGACCACATACTAACCTATGACCTTTTTGTCACATTTTGGACAAAATTCTAAACTATGACATTTTTATGCATTTAGTTGATAGTACAGTGAGAGACAGGAATTGGGGAGGCAGAGAGGTGCAATGACATTTCGGAAAGGACTGTCCTATGCGGGATTCGAACTGGGGCCGCCTGCATAGAAACTGTATTTGAAACAGAGAGTGGCAGCTCTACCAAGTGAGCTAAACACTAGACAACCTTTTTGGCATTTTTGTCACATTTTGGACGACATACTAACCTATGACTTTTTTGTCACATTTTGGACGACATACTAACCTATGACTTTTTTGTCACATTTTGGACGACATACTATACTATGACTTTCTTGTCACATTTTGGACGACATACTAACCTATGACTTTTTTGTCACATTTTGGACCACATACTAACCTATGACTTTTTTGTCACATTTTGGACGACATACTAACCTATGACTTTTTTGTCACATTTTGGACCACACACTAACCTATTACTTTTTTGTCAGATTTTGGACCACATACTATACTATGACTTTTTTGTCACATTTTGGACGACACACTAACCTATGACTTTTTTGTCACATTTTGGACCACATACTATAGTCTGACGTTTTTGTCACATTTTGGACGACATACTAACCTATGACTTTTTTGTCACATTTTGGACCACATGCTATACTATGACTTTTTTGTCAGATTTTAGACGACATACTATACTATGGCTTTTTTGTCACATTTTGGACGACATACTATACTATGGCTTTTTTGTCAGATTTTGGACCACATACTAACCTATGACCTTTTGGTCACATTTTGGACCACATACTATAGTATGATTTTTTTGTCACATTTTGGACCACATGCTATAGTATGACTTTTTTTGTCAGATTTTGGACCACATGCTATACTATGACTTTTTTGTCACATTTTGGACGACATACTATACTATGACTTTTTTGTCAGATTTTGGACAACATACTATACTATGACTTTTTTGTCACATTTTGGACGACATACTAACCTATGACTTTTTTGTCACATTTTGGACCACATACTATAGTATGACATTTTTGTCACATTTTGGACCACATGCTATACTATGACTTTTTTGTCACATTTTGGACGACATACTATACTATGACTTTTTTGTCACATTTTGGACCACATACTATATTATGACATTTTTGTCACATTTTGGACGACATACTATACTATTGCTTTTTTGTCAGATTTTGGACGACATACTATACTATGACTTTTTTGTCAGATTTTAGACGACATACTATACTATGGCTTTTTTGTCAGATTTTGGACGACATACTAACCTATGACCTTTTTGTCAGATTTTGGACGACATACTAACCTATGACCTTTTTGTCAGATTTTGGACCACATGCTATACTATGACTTTTTTGTCAGATTTTGGACGACATACTATACTATGACTTTTTTGTCACATTTTGGACGACATACTATACTATGACTTTTTTGTCATTATTTTAACGACATACTATACTATGACTTTTTTTGTCACATTTTGGACGACATACTAACCTATGACTTTTTTGTCACATTTTGGACCACATACTAACCTATGACTTTTTTGTCACATTTTGGACGACATACTAACCTATGACTTTTTTGTCACATTTTGGACCACACACTAACCTATTACTTTTTTGTCAGATTTTGGACCACATACTATACTATGACTTTTTTGTCACATTTTGGACGACATACTAACCTATGACTTTTTTGTCACATTTTGGACCACATACTATAGTCTGACGTTTTTGTCACATTTTGGACGACATACTAACCTATGACTTTTTTGTCACATTTTGGACCACATGCTATACTATGACTTTTTTGTCAGATTTTAGACGACATACTATACTATGGCTTTTTTGTCACATTTTGGACGACATACTATACTATGGCTTTTTGTCAGATTTTGGACCACATACTAACCTATGACCTTTTGGTCACATTTTGGACCACATACTATACAATGATTTTTTTGTCACATTTTGGACCACATGCTATAGTATGACTTTTTTTGTCAGATTTTGGACCACATGCTATACTATGACTTTTTTGTCACATTTTGGACGACATACTATACTATGACTTTTTTGTCAGATTTTGGACCACATGCTATACTATGACTTTTTTGTCAGATTTTGGACAACATACTATACTATGACTTTTTTGTCACATTTTGGACGACATACTAACCTATGACTTTTTTGTCACATTTTGGACCACATACTATAGTATGACATTTTTGTCACATTTTGGACCACATGCTATACTATGACTTTTTTGTCACATTTTGGACGACATACTATACTATGACTTTTTTGTCACATTTTGGACCACATACTATATTATGACATTTTTGTCACATTTTGGACGACATACTATACTATTGCTTTTTTGTCAGATTTTGGACGACATACTATACTATGACTTTTTTGTCAGATTTTAGACGACATACTATACTATGGCTTTTTTGTCAGATTTTGGACGACATACTAACCTATGACCTTTTTGTCAGATTTTGGACGACATACTAACCTATGACCTTTTTGTCAGATTTTGGACCACATGCTATACTATGACTTTTTTGTCAGATTTTGGACGACATACTATACTATGACTTTTTTGTCACATTTTGGACGACATACTATACTATGACTTTTTTGTCATTATTTTAACGACATACTATACTATGACTTTTTTTGTCACATTTTGGACGACATACTAACCTATGACTTTTTTGTCACATTTTGGACCACATACTAACCTATGACTTTTTTGTCACATTTTGGACGACATACTAACCTATGACTTTTTTGTCACATTTTGGACCACACACTAACCTATTACTTTTTTGTCAGATTTTGGACCACATACTATACTATGACTTTTTTGTCACATTTTGGACGACATACTAACCTATGACTTTTTTGTCACATTTTGGACCACATACTATAGTCTGACGTTTTTGTCACATTTTGGACGACATACTAACCTATGACTTTTTTGTCACATTTTGGACCACATGCTATACTATGACTTTTTTGTCAGATTTTAGACGACATACTATACTATGGCTTTTTTGTCACATTTTGGACGACATACTATACTATGGCTTTTTGTCAGATTTTGGACCACATACTAACCTATGACCTTTTGGTCACATTTTGGACCACATACTATAGTATGATTTTTTTGTCACATTTTGGACCACATGCTATAGTATGACTTTTTTTGTCAGATTTTGGACCACATGCTATACTATGACTTTTTTGTCACATTTTGGACGACATACTATACTATGACTTTTTTGTCAGATTTTGGACCACATGCTATACTATGACTTTTTTGTCAGATTTTGGACAACATACTATACTATGACTTTTTTGTCACATTTTGGACGACATACTAACCTATGACTTTTTTGTCACATTTTGGACCACATACTATAGTATGACATTTTTGTCACATTTTGGACCACATGCTATACTATGACTTTTTTGTCACATTTTGGACGACATACTATACTATGACTTTTTTGTCACATTTTGGACCACATACTATATTATGACATTTTTGTCACATTTTGGACGACATACTATACTATTGCTTTTTTGTCAGATTTTGGACGACATACTATACTATGACTTTTTTGTCAGATTTTAGACGACATACTATACTATGGCTTTTTTGTCAGATTTTGGACGACATACTAACCTATGACCTTTTTGTCAGATTTTGGACGACATACTAACCTATGACCTTTTTGTCAGATTTTGGACCACATGCTATACTATGACTTTTTTGTCAGATTTTAGACGACATACTATACTATGGCTTTTTTGTCACATTTTGGACGACATACTAACCTATGACATTTTTGTCACATTTTGGACCACATGCTATACTATGACTTTTTTGTCACATTTTGGACGACATACTATACTATGACTTTTTTGTCACATTTTGGACGACATACTATACTATGACATTTTTGTCACATTTTGGACGACATACTATACTATTGCTTTTTTGTCAGATTTTGGACCACATACTAACCTATGACTTTTTTTGTCACATTTTGGCAGACATACTATACAATGACTTTTTTGTCAGATTTTGGACGACATACTATACTATGACTTTTTTGTCAGATTTTAGACGACATACTATACTATAGCTTTTTTGTCAGATTTTGGACGACATACTAACCTATGACCTTTTTGTCAGATTTTAGACGACAAACTATACTATAGCTTTTTTGTCAGATTTTGGACGACATACTAACCTATGACCTTTTTGTCAGATTTTAGACGACAAACTATACTATAGCTTTTTTGTCAGATTTTGGACGAGATACTAACCTATGACCTTTTTGTCACATTTTGGACCACATGCTATACTATGACTTTTTTGTCAGATTTTAGACGACATACTAACCTATGACCTTTTTGTCAGATTTTGGACGACATACTATACTATGACTTTTTTATCACATTTTGGAAGACATACTAATCTATGACTTTTTTATCACATTTTGGAAGACATACTAACCTATGACTTTTTTGTCAGATTTTGGACCACATACTATACTATGACTTTTTTGTCAGATTTTAGACGACATACTATACTATGGCTTTTTTGTCAGATTTTGGACGACATACTAACCTATGACCTTTTTGTCAGATTTTGGACGACATACTAACCTATGACCTTTTTGTCAGATTTTGGACCACATGCTATACTATGACTTTTTTTTGTCAGATTTTGGACGACATACTATACTATGACTTTTTTGTCACATTTTGGACGACATACTATACTATGACTTTTTTGTCATTATTTTAACGACATAGTATACTATGACTTTTTTTGTCACATTTTGGACGACATACTAACCTATGACTTTTTTGTCACATTTTGGACCACATACTAACCTATGACTTTTTTGTCACATTTTGGACGACATACTAACCTATGACTTTTTTGTCACATTTTGGACCACACACTAACCTATTACTTTTTTGTCAGATTTTGGACCACATACTATACTATGACTTTTTTGTCACATTTTGGACGACATACTAACCTATGACTTTTTTGTCACATTTTGGACCACATACTATAGTCTGACGTTTTTGTCACATTTTGGACGACATACTAACCTATGACTTTTTTGTCACATTTTGGACCACATGCTATACTATGACTTTTTGTCAGATTTTAGACGACATACTATACTATGGCTTTTTTGTCACATTTTGGACGACATACTATACTATGGCTTTTTTGTCAGATTTTGGACCACATACTAACCTATGACCTTTTGGTCACATTTTGGACCACATACTATAGTATGATTTTTTTGTCACATTTTGGACCACATGCTATAGTATGACTTTTTTTGTCAGATTTTGGACCACATGCTATACTATGACTTTTTTGTCACATTTTGGACGACATACTATACTATGACTTTTTTGTCAGATTTTGGACCACATGCTATACTATGACTTTTTTGTCAGATTTTGGACAACATACTATACTATGACTTTTTTGTCACATTTTGGACGACATACTAACCTATGACTTTTTTGTCACATTTTGGACCACATACTATAGTATGACATTTTTGTCACATTTTGGACCACATGCTATACTATGACTTTTTTGTCACATTTTGGACGACATACTATACTATGACTTTTTTGTCACATTTTGGACCACATACTATATTATGACATTTTTGTCACATTTTGGACGACATACTATACTATTGCTTTTTTGTCAGATTTTGGACGACATACTATACTATGACTTTTTTGTCAGATTTTAGACGACATACTATACTATGGCTTTTTTGTCAGATTTTGGACGACATACTAACCTATGACCTTTTTGTCAGATTTTGGACGACAAACTATACTATAGCTTTTTTGTCAGATTTTGGACGACATACTAACCTATGACATTTTTGTCACATTTTGGACCACATACTAACCTATGACTTTTTTGTCACATTTTGGACGACATACTATACTATGACTTTTTTGTCACATTTTGGACGACATACTATACTATGACATTTTTGTCACATTTTGGACGACATACTATACTATTGCTTTTTTGTCAGATTTTGGACCACATACTAACCTATGACTTTTTTTGTCACATTTTGGCAGACATACTATACAATGACTTTTTTGTCAGATTTTGGACGACATACTATACTATGACTTTTTTGTCAGATTTTAGACGACATACTATACTATAGCTTTTTTGTCAGATTTTGGACGACATACTAACCTATGACCTTTTTGTCAGATTTTAGACGACATACTATACTATAGCTTTTTTGTCAGATTTTGGACGAGATACTAACCTATGACCTTTTTGTCACATTTTGGACCACATGCTATACTATGACTTTTTTGTCAGATTTTAGACGACATACTAACCTATGACCTTTTTGTCAGATTTTGGACGACATACTATACTATGACTTTTTTATCACATTTTGGAAGACATACTAATCTATGACTTTTTTATCACATTTTGGAAGACATACTAACCTATGACTTTTTTGTCAGATTTTGGACGACATACTATACTATGAGTTTTTTGTCACATTTTGGACGACATACTATACTATGACTTTTTTTGTCACATTTTGGACGACATACTATACTATGACTTTTTGTCATTATTTGGACGACATACTATACTATGACTTTTTTGTCACATTTTTAACCACTTACTAACCTATGACTTATTTGGACAAAATTCTAAACTATGACATTTTTAGGCATTTAGTTGATAGTACAGTGAGAGACAGGAATTGGGGAGGCAGAGAGGTGCAATGACATTTCGGAAAGGACTGTCCTATGTGGGATTCGAACTGGGGCCGCCTGCGTAGAAACTGTATTTGAAACATTACTTGGCAGCTCTACCAAGTGAGCTAAACACTATACAACCTTTTTGGCATTTTTGTCACATTTTGGACGACATACTAACCTATGACTTTTTTGTCACATTTTGGATGACACTCTAACCTATGACTTTTTTGTCACATTTTGGACGACATACTATACTATGGCTTTTTTGTCACATTTTGGACCACATGCTATACTATGACTTTTTTGTCAGATTTTAGACGACATACTATACTATGGCTTTTTTGTCACATTTTGGACCACATACTGTACTATGACTTTTTTGTCAGATTTTGGACCACATGCTATACTATGACTTTTTTGTCAGATTTTAGACGACATACTATACTATGACTTTTTTTATCACATTTTGGAAGACATACTAACCTATGACTTTTTTGTCAGATTTTGGACCACATACTAACCTATGACTTTTTTGTCAGATTTTAGACGACATACTATACTATGACTTTTTTATCACATTTTGGAAGACATACTAACCTATGGCTTTTTTGTCACATTTTGGACGACATACTATACTATGACTTTTTGTCATTATTTGGACGACATACTATACTATGACTTTTTTGTCACATTTTGGACAAAATTCTAAACTATGACATTTTTTGGGATTTTAATGCATTTAATTGATAGTACAGTGAGAGACAGGAATTGGGGAAGCAGAGAGGTGCAATGACATCTCGGGAAAGACTGTCCTATACAGGATTCAAACTGGGGCCGCCTGCATAGAAACTGTATTTGAAACAGAGAGTGGCAGCTCTACCAAGTGAGCTAAACACTGTACAACTTTTTTGGCATTTTTGTAACATTTTGGACGACATACTAACCTATGACTTTTTTGTCACATTTTGGACCACATGCTATACTATGACTTTTTTGTCACATTTTGGACGACATACTATACTATGACTTTTTTGTCACATTTTGGACAACATACTATATACTATGACTTTTTTGTCACATTTTGGACCACATGCTATACTATGACTTTTTTGTCACATTTTGGACGACATACTATACTATGACTTTTTTGTCACATTTTGGACGACATACTATATTATGACTTTTTTGTCACATTTTGGACCACATACTATAGTATGACTTTCTTGTCACATTTTGGACGACATACTAACCTATGACTTTTTTGTCACATTTTGGACCACATACTAACCTATGACTTTTTTTTCACATTTTGGCAGACATACTATACAATGACTTTTTTGTCAGATTTTGGACGACATACTATACTATGACTTTTTTGTCAGATTTTGGACGACATACTAACCTATGACTTTTTCTTCACATTTTGGACGACATACTAACCTATGACCTTTTTGTCAGATTTTGGACGACATACTAACCTATGACCTTTTTGTAACATTTTGGACCACATGCTATACAATGACTTTTTTGTCAGATTTTAGACGACATACTATACTATGACTTTTTTGTCACATTTTGGAAGACATACTAACCTATGACTTTTTTGTCACATTTTGGACGACATACTATACTCTGAGTTTTTTGTCACATTTTGGAAGACATACTAACCTATGACTTTTTTGTCACATTTTGGACGACATACTATACTCTGAGTTTTTTGTCACATTTTGGACGACATACTATACTATGACTTTTTTGTCAGATTTTGGACGACATACTATACTATGACTTTTTTGTCACATTTTAGACGACATACTATACTATAGCTTTTTGTCACATTTTGGACGACATACTATACTATGACTTTTTTGTCAGATTTTGGACGACATACTATACTATGACTTTTTTGTCACATTTTAGACGACATACTATACTATAGCTTTTTTGTCAGATTTTGGACGACATACTAACCTATGACCTTTAGGTCAGATTTTGGACGACATACTATACTATGGCTTTTTTGTCAGATTTTGGACCACATGCTTTACTATGACTTTTTTGTCAGATTTTAGACGACATACTATACTATGGCTTTTTTGTCAGATTTTGGACGACATACTAACCTATGACCTTTTTGTCACATTTTGGACCACATGCTATACTATGACTTTTTTGTCACATTTTTAACCACATACTAACCTATGACTTTTTTGTCACATTTTGGACAAAATTCTAAACTATGACATTTTTTGTCACATTTTGGACCACATGCTAAACTATGACTTTTTTGTCAGATTTTGGACAAAATTCTAAACTATGACTTTTTTGTCACATGTTGGACCACATACTATACGATGACTTTTTTGTCACATTTTGGACCACATACTAATCTATGACTTTTTTGTCACATTTTGGCAGACATACTATACTATGACTTTTTTGTCAGATTTTGGACGACATACTATACTATGACTTTTTTGTCACATTTTGGACCACATACTACAGTATGACATTTTTGTCACATTTTGGACCACATGCTATAGTATGACTTTTTTGTCACATTTTGGACCACATACTATAGTATGACTTTTTTGTCACATTTTGGACCACATGCTATAGTATGACTTTTTTGTCACATTTTGGACCACATACTATAGTATGACTTTCTTGTCACATTTTGGACCACATACTAACCTATGACTTTTTTGTCACATTTTGGACCACACACTAACCTATGACCTTTTTGTCAGATTTTGGACCACACACTAACCTATGACTTTTTTGTCAGATTTTAGACGACATACTATACTATGGCTTTTTTATCACATTTTGGAAGACATACTAACCTATGACTTTTTTGGTCACATTTTGGACCACATACTAACCTATGACTTTTTTGTCACATTTTGGACCACATACTAACCTATGACGTTTTTGTCACATTTTGGACCACACACAAACCTATGACTTTTTTGTCACATTTTGGACAAAATTCTAAACTATGACCTTTTTTGTCACATTTTGGACCACATGCTAAACTATGACTTTTTTGTCAGATTTTGGACAAAATTCTAAACTATGACTTTTTTGTCACATGTTGGACCACATACTATACGATGACTTTTTTGTCACATTTTGGACCACATACTAATCTATGACTTTTTTGTCACATTTTGGCAGACATACTATACTATGACTTTTTTGTCAGATTTTGGACGACATACTATACTATGACTTTTTTGTCACATTTTGGACCACATACTATAGTATGACATTTTTGTCACATTTTGGACCACATGCTATAGTATGACTTTTTTGTCACATTTTGGACCACATACTATAGTATGACTTTTTTGTCACATTTTGGACCACATGCTATAGTATGACTTTTTTGTCACATTTTGGACCACATACTATAGTATGACTTTCTTGTCACATTTTGGACCACATACTAACCTATGACTTTTTTTCACATTTTGGACCACACACTAACCTATGACCTTTTTGTCAGATTTTGGACCACACACTAACCTATGACTTTTTTGTCAGATTTTAGACGACATACTATACTATGGCTTTTTTATCACATTTTGGAAGACATACTAACCTATGACTTTTTTGGTCACATTTTGGACCACATACTAACCTGTGACTTTTTTGTCACATTTTGGACCACATACTAACCTATGACGTTTTTGTCACATTTTGGACGACATACTAACCTATGACTTTTGTTTCACATTTTGGCAGACATACTATACAATGACTTTTTTGTCAGATTTTGGACGACATACTATACTATGACTTTTTTGTCAGATTTTAGACGACATACTATACTATAGCTTTTTTGTCAGATTTTGGACGACATACTAACCTATGACCTTTTTGTCAGATTTTGGACAAGATACTAACCTATGACCTTTTTGTCACATTTTGGACCACATGCTATACTATGACTTTTTTGTCAGATTTTAGACGACATACTATACTATGGCTTTTTTGTCACATTTTGGACGACATACTAACCTATGACCTTTTTGTCAGATTTTGGACCACATGCTATACTATGACTTTTTTGTCAGATTTTAGACGACATACTATACTATGGGTTTTTTGTCACATTTTGGACCACATACTATAGTATGACATTTTTGTCACATTTTGGACCACATACTAACTTATGACTTTTTTGTCACATTTTGGACCACATGCTATAGTATGACTTTTTTGTCACATTTTGGACCACATACTATAGTATGACTTTCTTGTCACATTTTGGACCACATACTAACCTATGACTTTTTTGTCACATTTTGGACCACACACTAACCTATGACCTTTTTGTCAGATTTTGGACCACACACTAACCTATGACTTTTTTGTCAGATTTTAGACGACATACTATACTATGGCTTTTTTATCACATTTTGGAAGACATACTAACCTATGACTTTTTTGGTCACATTTTGGACCACATACTAACCTGTGACTTTTTTGTCACATTTTGGACCACATACTAACCTATGACGTTTTTGTCACATTTTGGACGACATACTAACCTATGACTTTTGTTTCACATTTTGGCAGACATACTATACAATGACTTTTTTGTCAGATTTTGGACGACATACTATACTATGACTTTTTTGTCAGATTTTAGACGACATACTATACTATAGCTTTTTTGTCAGATTTTGGACGACATACTAACCTATGACCTTTTTGTCAGATTTTGGACAAGATACTAACCTATGACCTTTTTGTCACATTTTGGACCACATGCTATACTATGACTTTTTTGTCAGATTTTAGACGACATACTATACTATGGCTTTTTTGTCACATTTTGGACGACATACTAACCTATGACCTTTTTGTCAGATTTTGGACCACATGCTATACTATGACTTTTTTGTCAGATTTTAGACGACATACTATACTATGAGTTTTTTGTCACATTTTGGACCACATACTATAGTATGACATTTTTGTCACATTTTGGACCACATACTAACTTATGACTTTTTTGTCACATTTTGGACCACACACTAACCTATGACTTTTTTGTCACATTTTGGACGACATACTATACTATGACTTTTTTGTCACATTTTGGACGACATACTATACTATGACTTTTTTGTCATTATTTTAACGACATACTATACTATGACTTTTTTTGTCAGATTTTGGACGACATACTATACTATGACTTTTTTGTCACATTTTTAACCACATACTAACCTATGACTTTTTTGTCACATTTTGGACAACATTCCAAACTATGACATTTTTTTGGGATTTTTATGCATTTAATTGATAGTACTGTGAGAGACAGGAATTGGGGAGGCAGAGAGGTGCAATGACATTTCGGAAAGGACTGTCCTATGCGGGATTCGAACTGGGGCCGCCTGCATAGAAACTGTAATTGAAACAGAGAGTGGCAGCTCTACCAAGTGAGCTAAACACTATACAACCTTTTTGGCTTTTTTGTCACATTTTGGACGACATACTAACCTATGACTTTTTTGTCACATTTTGGACCACATGCTATACTATGACTTTTTTGTCACATTTTGGACGACATACTATACTATGACTTTTTTGTCACATTTTGGACCATTTTGGACCATTTTTGTCAGATTTTAGACGACATACTAACCTATGCCTTTTTTGTCAAATATTGAAAGACATACTAACCTTTGACTTTTTTTGTCAAATTTTGGACGACATACTAACCTATGACTTTTTTCACATTTTGGACGACATACTAAACTATGACTTTTGGTGACTTTTGGACGACATACTAAAATTTTTACTCAAGTTTTAAAGGTTGATTCCACCAAAATACCACTTTGTCTCAATACTTCAAGTTTATAGGTTCAATCCACCCAAAATTGATAGCCAGAAGCAGGCACGATCAAAATTTCGCAGTGGAATTTTCTAATATTTATTGTGCATCATTTCAATTTTCAGAAATACAGTGTTGGTTGAAAAAGAGAAGTCAATTCATAAGGAAGTCTATAGGAAAATTAGCTTCTATTTCACACTGTATTCATAAAGTGAGGAACATTTTTCCTCAAGTCTCAGTAGTTTTTCAGGTCTAGAATGAACTTTGTTCCCATTTAGAGGAAAATAGACGATAAAGCATGCCATATGAGTGGAATCCAGTGTGACTGACAGCTGGTATCATCCATTATGTAGCGAGATGCAGGTGAATCTCTGCTGGTCACAATGTAAATCTCCAGGCTTCATAAAGGGAGTATGTTTTGCATGTGAAAGATTGCGTCAATATTTATATGAAATCAGGTTTTCCATTAAAATGCATCGCACAGTTCAACTGAATTCTCACTGAGATTTCCGCTCAGATTCCGACAGTTTCATTGGTCGATTTGTTTTTGTAATAAGGGTAGCAAAGCTATAGTTTCCTTATTAATCTCCACACATAACTAGATTGCTTTTTCCACTATTTCCGCTATTTTCCCAGGACAGGGAATGAAGCAGAAGCAATGTTTCTAAAGTCCTCTTTTATATGCAAAAAATGCAATTTCCATTGCATTCCATATGGAAGAGGATTAGGGCCACATGTGATTTTCTTTTTTTTGGAGAAACAAAATTAGAATTAGAATTAGAATTAGAATTAGAATTAGAATCAGAAATTAGAAATTAGAAATTAGAAATAAGAAATAAGAAATAAGAAATAAGAAATAAGAAATAAAAAAGCCTCAGAATTCTGACTTTAAATCTAAAAAAAAAAAATGTTTTACACGTGGCACTAATACTCTTCCGTACTTTCACATGTACCTTTTGTCAGTGCTCACTTTTCCATCTCTGTCATTGCATTTAAAAATTTAAATACAATATTTGAAGACTTTTTACATTTTTTATGTGTTTCGATCCAGGTGTTTAAAACGTGCATTAAAACTCATGTTGTGTGTTCAATAGATCAACTCAACACGTTTCTACAAAATCATCATGTAATTTGAAAAATACGAATTCAAATGTAATTTTCACATTATTAAATACTTTTAACTGATAATTGGTGCTATGGGCTACATTTTGAAATGTATAAAAATGTCTTTCAAAACACGGCCCTTACCTTATCAGAGGGCAAAAGGGGGCAGATGCTCCAACACCTGGAGTCTGTGTGTGCACATCCATGGGATAAAAAAGATAAGTCTTACAGCAGAAACTGCTCTGTATCAACACTTAGAGGTGGGTATTCTCTGGCATGTATCTGTCTCATAATCCCTATCCCTCTGTGCTTGCTACAATATGACAATACTAAGCCCACCCAACAATGCTGGAGGATTAGCTCTCTGCCCTTTTCTTTGTGCCTGTGCTGGAGCTTTGGAGAAACAGAGAAGAAGAAGGAGGGCAGAGGGAGAGGAAGAGAAAAAGGCAAGTCGTGGGAGCATCAGTGTAGAGACGGAGCGAGGGTCTGGGTGAGGGAAAAGGGGAAGGAGACAGACAACACATCACGGAGAGATGACTGATATTTGATGACTTTGCCCGGCTTGTGTTTCTGACGCCATTGTGAAGAATCCCTGGGAGATTCACGTCTACAGAAGACAGAGGAGAAAAGAAAATGCAGAACTAACAGTGACATTGGAGAATAAAGCATATCTCTCTGGTGGTGATGGTGGTGAATGAATGAGATGGTGCACGAGCTACAGTGTGTGTTTGTGTGTGTGTAAAAATATGAATAATGCAGAGGATGCCTGTAGGAGTGTGAGGGCCAGGAGGAGGGCAGATGGTTGCCTGCTGATAGGACAGAATCCAAGGTAATAGGGTCCACCAGAGAGCTGGCACCTCTCGCTCTCTCACTCTCTCTCACACACACACACACACACACACACACAGTCTCTCTCTGTGTTTTTTCTTTGTCAAATCACTGTCTTTCAGTCTTAAAACCACACACACACACAGCCTCATATTTCAACATAAAAGCTGAGAGCCAATATGAAATGAAAGAACCTGAATCCCGTCATCACCAGATCCCAGGTTTTGTTACACACACTGACTGAAAACAAATGAAAAATGTAAAGAGTTGACCCTTCGTTGATTCTGGTCTTACTAACTGAAGGGTTATTTTTTTTTACAGTAGTGGCTACTCTAAATCAAATTTTAAATAAATATAAGGATGAAGAACAGAAGTTTAATCCAGGAAGGTGATGGAAGTGGCTGTGTTGTACTGAGAACATTAAGAACATTGTATAAAATACTGTAAATATGGGATAAAGTAGTCTATAAACAGAGTATCTATCTATCTATCTGTCTGTCTATCTATCTATCTATCTAATCAAATTATCATATCAATAAATCGTTCAGGAAAACTCATGTACAATTTTATGTTTTGATTTAAAGAAAACACTGGAACTCCAAATACCATTGTGTATGTTTTAAAATGTTTAAATGAAACTCTGACTTGGTTGAATAAACTCTGGATATACTATAATATAGAAGGTTTTATCATACTGTCCACATTCTATAGACCTGGTCTGGTTCCCTGTCTCTGATCATTGACTCTTTACCCTGAATTCAACTCAGAAACTCACCACTAGGTGGCACGAGCACGCTGTTGGCTCCTACTTTTTCACTATTGATCAGCTCATAATGTAATAGGGAAAAAATTAAACATGAGGGGATGAACCAAAAAAAAGAAGAGAAACCTTCAATATGAACAGGTGAAATCAGACAGTAAATCCCTCTGCAACAAAACTCCTCAAAAAACAAGTAAACTTCAGCTTCATGTGTAAAACAAAAACATACAAAAAAAAAAATCATAATTCACTGGTGAATATTTTAATTCTGACCCAATTTTACGTGTTTGTTATGTGTCTGTATGCAGTCATAAATGTATGAAATTGTACTTTTATAATGAATGTAGCACATGTAAAATAAAGGTCTGATTCTGGAGTGTAATGAGTACATGTGTCTCCACCTGTATTGTGTGTTTACTAACAGAAGTTGTCTCAATATGATCTGATTGTCGATTGTTATGAAAATATGAATAAATACCCTGTATTTGCAGGTGTAGAACTCACTGACTGAGTGTGAGTGTGTGAGCGGCCTCGTGGATTATCTCGTCACACAACAATATCAGAGCACATCAGCGCTAATAAACACTTTCAAGCCACCGAGACAGATTGACAAAACCCCCTAATTACAATGCAAGGCCTCGCACGGGGGAATAAAAAACAGCTTGTTGCCAGAGATGCGTCCTTTTTTTTTCTCCCCCCCCCCCTCCCCCCCCCCCCAGCTCAATAATAAACGTGCATAGACTGCAGTGTTGTAGAAAACAATTACGATTTAATGACAAAAAGCATGTAGAAATTGTGCAATCGTTGATTTCTTTTTCCCTCTCCTCCGTTTGGATTGATCACAGATTTCAGGTCAATGCTATTTCCTTTTGGTTTTGTTGATTATTTATGTTTCATTTATTTTTTTTCATCCACCTCAGAAACTCAAATTCAGCTGAAGGATTAAACTGGTTCATTTAAATGAAACATTCATTATAATGTGATATTTAAATGCGTAAAACTGTAACCCAAAAATGTACATAATGTTAATTAATTGGCAATGGGAAATTCATACAAATTGAGTGCATTATTTGGTTATAGAGTCACTGTAACACTGGGCCTATACATACAGAAGGTTTTGGAGAAATGGTGCAAAAATTCAGATTCTGTTTTTTTTTGCTGAAATGCTACATTTTCTCCTCAGCCATCTTACAGCCTTCAGTTGGATTTGAGTTTCTGGAAATATTTCCTTTCAATTTTGGGAGAATCAATCCCCAAATACTTGGTGGATTTATTCCCCCCCCCTTCCCCTTGTTCATCCTCCCCAAACCAGATCAGGTTTATTATTAATTCACAGGATTAAAGTGGCACAAGAACACGTGTTTGTGTTTGTGCTTTGGCACAGACTGACAGAGGAAACGGAACAAACAAACAAACAAACAAACAAAGCCATACAAAAACGAATGGAGATACATCCCACAAATTGTCTTCATTGTGAATGAATGAGTCATACAGTATAGTAGCCACTGCGGCCAGAGCTGGTACCAGGGATACATTTAGTTTCCCCCCATGTTCCCTTTTGAAATATTTTTTTTTTACTTATTTTTTTATTTTTATTTATTTATGCATTTTTGTTTGTTTTTATGTGTGTGTTTTGTTTTTTTTCTTCTTAGGAAAGGAAGGCAAAATGGGCTGGATTGCTTTGAGTGTTCCAGCCGGACAGTCTCGGTCTTTATCGTCACAGCATTTTTGGAGAAAAAAAACTAGAGAAATAATAATTATAATAATAATAATAACAATAATAATAATAATAATAATAATAATAATAACAATATAATAATTCAGTATAAACATCTGTACAGGCGCCCTTGATGTCTGCACAGAAAGAAAAGCATTAAAGGTGAACATAAATAGTGAGTAGTATTATAAAATATCATTATTAATATTATTATTATTATTTTTGGGATGTGAGAACTGTATACTTTGCCATATTAAAGCAAGATAAATATTTATAATTAATATGGAAGTGTTTGACATTACAGTCAAAACATCGTTTTAATAAGTATTATAATTATAATACTAATAATGATAATAATAATAACAATAATAATACTGCTAATAATGGGCTGGTATATTGGCTTTTCATTGTTAACATTGTACAGCAGGTGTCTGCCATTTCAGAACCCCTGTTGCTTTTGTTATGATGGAAAGATGGCGTTTATTTACCCTCTGACTGCAGCGTGTTCTCGTGTCTGTCCCCCCGCGGACACCTCGTGTCCACATCACACTCTGCCTTTCTTTAATGACACATACATCACGACACACGCTGGCGTCCTTCTGTAGAAATGGCATATTGTATCAATGTCGCTGTGGTCTTTTTTTTTTTTTTGGTTAGCACACACACGCGCGCACACTCACACACTCACACAAACACACACCTTCCACCGTATCCCAATATGCTTGGCAGTTCCGCGGCATGAAACAGCTCCATACAGCTATGCGTATTTTTTAGTGCTTGAGTGCCACTGTATATCCCACCACTCTGCGTGTCCGTGGGTCCAACATTTAAACCGGATGAGGTCCGAGCGGGTCCAGCACAGAGAATCAAAGAAATAAGGAAGGAATCATTCCTCCGTTAAATGGTCCGTGTCCGAGGTCACTGCACAGGAGTCTGTCCTCCGTGGTGAGGAGGGGTGTCCCCGTACATGTCCTCGCCTCCTGGCATCTGTCCCCCAGCGGGTGTCATCCTCTTCTCCTTCTGCCGCCGGTTACAAAACCAAACCCTCACCACCTCCTTCTCCAGCTGCAGGCTGTCCGCTAGGGAGTTGATCTCCGCTGCTCCTGGTTTTGGACATTTGAGAAAATGGCTCTCCAGAGCCCCTTTGACGCCCACCTCGATGGAGGTCCTCTTTTTCCTCTTTCTCCCCTGTGCTGCGATTTTGTCCAAGCTGGTGGGGCTCCCCGATGTGGAGTCCGCCTCCTCCAGCCACTTGTTCAACAAGGGCTTGAGTTTACACATGTTTTTGAAGCTCAGCTGAAGCGCCTCGAACCTGCAAATGGTGGTCTGAGAAAACACGTTCCCATACAGCGTCCCAAGAGCGAGCCCCACGTCCGCCTGGGTGAAGCCCAGCTTGATGCGCCGCTGCTTAAACTGCTTGGCAAACTGCTCCAACTCGTCGGAGGTCGGCGTGTCTTCGTCTGACTGGTCCTGGTGGCCCCCGTGCTGGTGATGGTGCGAGAGAGACTGCTGGTGGGCCCCAGGGCCGCCGCCGTGATCACTCAGATGTGGACTGTGGCTGTGGTGGTCCTCATCCCGGAGGGGGTGGTGGTGCATCCCCCCTTGCTCTCCCCCAGGCATCAGACCGAAGCCGGACTGGGAGTACACCAGGCTCTGGCTCTCAGATGTCGCCATACCGGGGATGAGCGTGGTGGCGGTGCTGGTTCTCCATGCTCTGGCGTCGTGATGCGCCTGCTGGTGCGCGAGGTGAGGGTGTCGCTGTTGTTGCTGTTGCTGCTGCTGCTGCTGTTGCTGTTGCTGCAGATTGTTGGAGTTCTGCAGCTCCTCTCGGTCACTGTCGTGCAGTACGGGCTTCACGTCCTGTTCTCCGATGGGACTGGACGGCCAAGGCGCCCCGCTGTCACTGTGAGACAGCGCCGTTATCCACTGGTGCGCGTGGCTGAGCGGATGTCCACCTCCCGGTAACGTGCTGTAGTCGTTCTGGAGCAGGCTGTGCGCGTCCCTGTACGCTACCGCCTGCTGCATGCTCCCGGACTCGGAGTGCGGCGGCGGCGCGCTGCTGGGGGTGGTGAGGACGCTGTAGTGGTTAGACGTTGCGGTCGCCATAACTATCGGAGCCAGAGTGATAGCTGGAGTTAAAAGGATGCTGCCTTTGACAGTAACTCTTTTGCGCCACGGGGCAGCAAGGCGTCTCTCTCCAGCATCTCCCGGGCGCTGTGCCAAGGGGACGCAGAGGCGCGCACCTGTGGTCCGCCTCGCTCCGCTCTTTATTGGCCAAGAACGGTTGACAGATGTGGTTACCCCTGACAGCACCCCGCTCATTGGTCACGGGAGATTGTACAGAAACCCCAATCACTCTGCCCAACAATACTAGCAGTCCTGCAGCATGCTAGAGTACAAAGTGCAAGGAGAAATCTGCTGCCGAGAGTAAACACAGAAATACTGAAATGAGAAATAAACAAGTTTCTTCATGTTTGAAAACACTTTATGAACCACTATCCAGGTCAGTGGGTCACATTGTGTGCGTCAAGCGTGCGTAAAAGTTGCATATGGCGCACAGAATTCGTACATTCATTGATGTAGTGACCACACGTATGTTCCCAAGAACAGAACCTTCGGGGTCCACATTTTCACAAGTGTTAAACTTTGGTTTAATCCTTGTTTCCGTGCATTTAAAGTGGGTCAGAGTGCTATGGAAATGTTGTGCCAAATGACACAGTGTGATCGTGAGGAGAAACTTCCAGCTGCCCTCAGGACGCTGTATAGGGAGAGGGGCTGCGTGCTTCCAGGGCCTGTGCCCCGTTGCCATGGCGAACCCGGTGAATGGAACAACAACGCCCACGTCACAGCTGCAGTTCGCTCCTTCTTTTCGTTCCGTTCCAAAGGGCTCATTGGGGCCGCGCGCTCGGCCGTCGGGACAAATAATGGGGGGGCGACCAGAGAGGGCAGCTCAGGGCCAAAGAGAGGAGGCTGTAAGAATGGATGCTTCAGCCCGCTCTGCGCCCGCCGCGCCCCCTTCCACCTGCTTGTTGGGTAAACTTTGAGATGGATGCATTCCCAGTGGCACGCGAGGGTCGGTTTTAATTCAATCGTTTTCACCAGAAAGAATTCTTAGCTTTAGGTGCAGAGAAAAAAAACAACAAAAAAACCCCACCAAGAATTAAGAATTAATTTTCCATGACAAACGCCACTCTATAAATATCGTTCCCACTAATACAGAAGTGGTGGAAAGAAGAGTATTTATAACTTTGGAAATTTGACATTGTTGTTATTGCTCAGAGCCAAATCCCATTTAATTGTTCACATATATATTTACATGTGTGTGTGTGAGCACTACTGTTGCTTTTTTTCATCTGGTGTTCATCTTGCATGACAGTATGTCTCCAATCAGTACAACAACAAACTGATTGATGATACTGCAATGAAAAGAATCCTCATTCTTTTGAGCCCCCTCTGAAACCCAAGGCCAATTGGCTCAAAGTGGGACACTGGCTGTAAAACTACCCAGCTATTCAGACGTTTTAAAAAAAAAAAACCTTCAAAAGACAACAAAAACACAAGTTTCACATTCAAACATTGGGCTGTGCCACATGTGCAGCGCACCAATATGAAAACATTTTGCTAATACATGTATGTTGCCACCAGTAAAGGCATAGTCCGTGATATAGGTTAATCAGTAAATCTTATCAAGCTGAAGATTCATATAGACTAACACGCATTGACTTACAGAGATCGAAAGAACAGTGGCTTATGATTAGGTTGTAATTCTTAGAATTACCAAATGTGTCGCCAGGGGCTCTGGCAAACCGTGTGTTGAGAGAGGCAAAACATATTATCCTAATAGACTAATATGCAAACTACTGGCTGCCCAATTACAGGACCTAATAACGCATAAACGATGCGAGTCCTGTTCTTACAAGAGGAAGAGGTCGCTGTTAATTCAGTCAAAGGGCCGGGTTTGCTGTCAACACAGGCAGAGGCTAAGCGCACATACTGTCTCTGTTTCCCTGTGACTCATTCAGTATTCAAGAGTGAGAGTTAATGATGGAGAATCTGAGCGTTAAATTAACAGTAATTATATGGCCCCAGTGCTGTAAAGATTCAATTTCTTCGCAAGTCTAATGGACCTAAGTGTCCCTGTGTGCAGGCAGAACTCTCTGTGTTTATGATTGAAAGGCACACAGACAAAACAAAAACAAACGCACACACACACACGTGTGGAAACACATCGTCGGGCGCCAATGGATTCTCACCAGCCACATTGTTAAAAATCAGATTCAGTGTGTCAAAGTGTCGGAGTTCCATGTGAATGTGACTGTCCTCTGAAATGTCACAGAAGCACACGATGATGCCTTATTTTTGTGGACACTCAGTGCTGAAGTGGGAGGGAGGGTCAGACATGGAAACCATGGCAGCACATTTGGTGGTGAGTTTTGGCTCTACAGGACAACATTCTCCTCTTGTGTTGTTTGGCTTTGGCCAGTGCAGGTCCACAAGGACACGTGCATTCTGATATGACCAGTCTCACTCATATCTAGTTCTGGGTTATCGGACATCAGTGTTTTTGTGTATCGAACTTCCTATGAATCACCTAAAATCAAAAAAGTATTCAACATCAGATTTCACTGCCTTAAGAATGAATCACATCGGCGTTGTTCAGCCAGTAAGCATGCAGCATGCTGTTGGACCAATATCTAACAGTGTACATGACCGGCTGTCTCGAGGCGTACAGGAAGCCAAGACCAGAGACGAATGTCATTCCCAAAAGAGGAGAGGAGAACACGTGTCAGCATGGGTGTTTGTCTGTCTGTGTTGTGCTTTGAAAGGCTGGCCCTTGTTAAATTAATTAACTAGATAGCACGTAGCAAGAAACTTTTATAAACACAGACATGCTACATACCCACAGAAAGGTCAGAAACTAAAAGCTTATAAAAACTATTCGTGTGATGACCAAACACAGTGGAAACACCAGTCAATCAAAGCAGCAGGTGTGGAAAACACCGTAACAGTGTAGACATTGATAAATGTCACCGGAGATTCAGCCTGAACATCAAAACAAAGAAAAAAAAAAAACTCCACAGAGCCCAACAGTGCCATTCTTATCACTTTACAACCAAGAGTTACTGATCCATCCGACAAAAAGAAGAGCAAAAACAACAAGTCGCTTTCAAGAAAAACAACCAGAAATATCGTCTTATCTGAAGAACTGATTTCCACCGGAATAAAACCACTTTGAATGAAGAAGAACAGAACGTTGTGTAGGGATGAAGAGTACAGTGTGTAAAATGACCAACATTTATTGGTGAAGTCAGTTGTTACAACTGATTAACACTCACCTCACCCTTGAGTGTGTTGGGGAACCAGTACAGCCTCCGTTTAGCTTGAAAACTAAGAGTTTTAAGTTAGTTAAGTTTGTCCATTCTGAGCTATTGTAAAAACATGGAGGTTGATTGTACACTTCTATTCTATTCTATTTGAAGATTGATTGATTGAATGACTTTATTCCTCCCCCAGGGGGGGAAACACACATTCACAACAGCTCAGTTAAGAAATGAGAATAGAATAAAAATAAAATAAAAATAAAAATAAAAATAAAAATAAAAATAAAAATAAAAATAAAAATAAAAATAAAAATAAAAATAAAATAAAATAATTTTCACCAAATAATTGCCTGCCTAATAATTCAGCATACATTTTACACACTAGACCTTTAAGGTCCTACTCATATCTCTGATTTAGGACATCTGTGTCCACACAGCCCAGGAAATCAACACAAAAAAAGAATTCAATATGAGTAACTTTAGCCAAGTCATGTGAACAACATAGCTTCATTTAGCAAAGAGTCAGTCAAGTGTGAGTTGAAGCCATTTATGTGAACGAGTGCAAAACTGAATTCTGGGCGCTTTCACTTTCTCTAGACTATTATAGTGTGTGATCAGCCCATGTCCCTCCCCCTGTGGGAACCCTATGCTGGTGGAAACTAGGGTGAGGGATTGTGGATGGTGTGTGTGTGTGTGTGGGGGGGCTTCTTTATGCTGCCGGACACAGGGAGATAATGGCCATTCCTCCACAGCTGGCCCACACAATCAAAGAGTGAGGGGGCTCAGAGGATTCCAGCTTTAACCAGGCCATTGTCTGGGCTAATTACATCTGAATGCAAGACCCCAAGAACCCACCTCCCCCCTGACCAAAATCTGCACCGAATACCCCAAACAACCCTTTAGGGCTGGGGCAGAGTGCACGGACGTGGGGTGTACACACACAGGAACGCAGAGCGAGAGAAAGAAATATATAAACCCCGGACTCCTTCATTACCCCTAAACATAAGCACACAAGCAGACACACTCTTTCTCACACACTTGTTCATTAGCCATACACACTCTCATCCCCAGCAGGCTCTCATCAAAGTGTTCGCTCTCTCTCGCTCTCTCTCTCTCTCTCTCCCCCTCTCTCTCCCTCTCTCTCTCTCTCTCTCACAGTCATATGTGGCACTCAGCATTAGATCAGATCTCAGCTTGCTGCTCTCAGAAGAGATGAGGAGGTCTTAGAGGACTTAGGTTGAATAGAAAACACGCTGAAGAGCCTTTCCCCAGTGTTCCACCATAATCCCAATCTATACACTCCTTCTGCCCCGAAACCGCCACTGCTCGGCTCCATCTGTAGCAAGAACTTTAAAGCCGATGCTTGAGTCCACGTTTTTATGTGCCATACCTATATCACAGCCTTAGGAATCTACTAATATTAGTATCAGTCTGATACAGTACTTTTTTTTTTAAACTAAACTTATTTCAACCCTTAGAACACTTTACATTACATTTACATTACTATGTTTAAACGTATACAGAGGCTATAAGAATGTGCAATATAGAGTTCATCACAAACTAGACAATCTGATGGAAAAAATAAAAATAAAACTATATAAACACACCTGAGCAAAAAGTGAGCAAAAAGTTTAAAATCGGATTGAATTTGTGAAATTTGGTCACAGCTCAAATTTCACTCGTAAGGAAAAAAGGTTTAATTCTGTGACTTCTGCACAATTATTGCTACTTTATATCACTACTACAAATGCAATAGAAAATGAATCATAACTTTTGACCAATAACAAATCAATAACAATATCGTAATGGCTCATGCCTACAAGGTGCAGGCCAATGTGAGCAGAGCAATGTCAAAATGTCCTGACGATATGGTTTCACAATATTCTGTTTGTTTCTGCACCCACATGCTGATGCATTGATTTCCTCTGGTTATGTTGTGTGTGTGTGTTTTGTCTGTGCATGTGCGTGCGATATTGAACGATCTCTTTGAGGCACTCGCTCGTGCTGAATATCGCAGGTGCAAACACTGCTAATGGGCCAAAATGTAAATGGCTTGCATCTAAGGTGTTGAACGCACGCCGCAGTCTGAGCACAAGGTGAAGCCGGAGCACGGATAGGGGTTTGAAGTATATGTTTTGGAGAGCAATTGCCGAGAGCGGTAAGGAATTTAAAGACAGTGGTGAACCGACCGTTGAAGTGTGAATGATGAAAGCGCTTGAACTGTCGTTTGCAGAGTAGCAGATGAAAGCAGTTGAAATGTCAGCCGAAGTTGAAGCACCAGAGATGGTGTGAGGGCAACGAGAAGAGTGGAAGTGAGTTGGTAGAACAGAAGTGACTGTTGTGTTGAAAAGTAAAAAAAAAAAATACACACACATATATATATATATATATATATATATATATATATATATACTGTGTGCAGGCTGGAAACTGAACCGAAATTTCTGCTGGAGTTTGTGATAGTTGATGTTTGCACACTGTAAGTGATTGATGGATTAGGGAGCTTTAAGGTGCAGTTTACGTTTCTGAAGCATGGTTGTATGAGGCATTGACACACTGTCAGCGCTGACTCCACCGAGCGTGCCACTGTCTCCCAGAAACAGTCTGATACCTGGATGCCTGCTCTCCCTGAAAACATGACTGTCAGCATGTCAAAGAAAAAACACTTTTTATCCCCTTAAGTAAAGTCTCACATTGTTCCACCTACTTAACCCACAGTGTTTGCTGCCTTCCAGGGCAGGGAAGTGAATTTTGTAAAGTGTTCACTCTGCATCATAGTCCATATTGAGCTAGTCTTAGTCGGACTAACATACCTGGATAATGCGATTCATAGGCCGATTACTTCTGCATGCGTGTGTCAGACTTGGTGTTAGGTGCCTGCACCAAAATGTCCTCCCCTGTCTTTGACCCGGAAGTAGAAGGAGATGCCGTGTAAACTGCAGTACTGTTGCCGGAAAAGAACAAAGAACAACACAATGAGATTTATGCAAAACATACAGAATCACAGCGCGATCCATCTCGCCTTCTATTTCACCGTTTGTGACGTAAAGATCAACAGAAAACTGAAAGTTGTCCGAGTCTGGAGCTCGATCAGAATGTTTTTAGCTTGCAGTTACACACATACTTCTGCCTCATTTTTGTCACTGTGGTAACAAAACACTGAAGTCACAAAAGACTAGACTTAAGCAGGCATAGATGTGACCAAATGAGTCTTCTGTTGAGTAGCTCAAACCTGTGTTGCTTTGTTTCCCTTCTAGCAGCCGCGTTTATGGTGTGAACAAGCATCTGTTTCTCAGGCTGGTTCTCAGCAATGACAGCACCCTGGTGGCAGTATCTCATACAATCACACTTAAAAACCAAAGCACAAAATACTTCTTTAAACGGAGTGATAAACCCAAACCCGTGCAGCACTGAGGTTTCTCAAGATATATGGACTTAAATACCGTTTTCCCTGGACACGTTTTACATTTTGCGCGTGTGACAGTGTCAGGGTTAGGAGGTCTCACTGGTGCTCAGTTTAGTGTTGATTTATTCTCTTTCTCCAATTTATTTCCCTTTTCGCCCCCATCTGCCTCCAGGAGGACAAATGGAGGAGAAATGGCGAGCCCACTATCCATCCCTCACATACATAAGCACTCGCACAAGCAGTGACAAATGTTTCCACCAGGAAATGCAGTCAAATTCATTTTTTTCTGCACAGAACTGGCAAGCAAACGGGTGCACAAACACATACTCGGATACCTCCAAATGCCTCAAACAGCCAGGTTCTCAGTTTCCAGGGTTATTGTGCTGGCCCAATCAGAAAGGTGGCCATTCTGTGGAACTATAAATTCACAACTCTACCGAAGTCCCAAGGCACCATTGCTCCTATAAGACTTCCCATGTTGTCCCATATAACTGTCTTCAGAGGACCCATAAAGACATGAGGGGACGCTGCTACCTCTAGGTGAGTGGTCATAATTCATTACCAGGTGTTTTTACTGTGACATTGCTGTTGAGGTGCACAGATTCATCTTGTCTCCTGCTTTATTATGTCCTACACAAACTCCAGATAGGAGAAGCCTGAGTGCAGTCATATTTTAAAGGCGGCTTGCTGTCACATCCTGGTTTGCTGTTGAAAAAGGAGTGTGGAAGAGGGGTGTTTGGGCTTGTGGGTCCCGGCTTAACACCTCACGTCACTTTTGCTTTGGGGTGTAATAACAAACCGCTGCCTGCCTTTTTTTTTTTTTAACCAAGTGGAAAAAAAGCACATCTGAGGCAGGGGAGCGAGGGACAGGAGGAGGGGCAGGTAGGTCGTTAAACCCACTTGAAAGCTCAGCGCCCTGATCGATAGTCTTGGGCCGAGGAGGGATTAAAATCAGTCTAAGTCTGTTCTAATCAATACTGATGGCTAACCCCGGGGTTAAAACTGGTGTAAATCTCCATATGTCCATATACAAGTCTGCACTATGGCCTACAGTACAGATAAATCTGCAGCTATCCATGCATATGGACACACAATGGCTTGCATGCGCACACAGTCGATATGAATGAGTGCGGCACAGGCCTTCACCAGCAGCGAAATTTAGCTGTATCTATATGAATATACACTCTGGTGTCCAGTGTAGAGAAGGAGGCAGTAAATTTAGACTCATCAATGGAGATGACCAGAGAGCGTAAAGCGCTCATAAAATGTGTTTGAGTGTGTGATGTGTGAGAGAAGTAAACAGTAGGGATAGATATTGTAGGAAGATAGATAGATAGATAGATAGATAGATAGATAGATAGATAGATAGATAGAGCGACAGTACATATATATAAAATTAAAAAGTGTCTGCAAATGAAGGACGAGAGAACAACAGAGAGCTGACACACATGATTGACTGTCTCACACCTTAATGCCGGACGCCTTCTTCTCCACTTGGATTGATTTTACAAACTCACGTCTTGCGTATCAATTACCAATACTGATCAGTGAAGCCGTGGAGAGACAAGAGCAGGAGGGGTAGACAAAAAAAAAAAAAAAAAAAAAAACTGTTGCACATCTATATCCTGGTCAGCTAATTCCTCCAGTATGGAGGTTCACGTCTCTTTCTTGAATGGTTATCTGTTTCCTCTAATCGTCGGGGACAGGTTTCTGAGCACAGAACAGGTCTGAGGTGAAAGGTTTTACATTTTTGGGAAACATGACCATTTGTTGTGTTAAATGGAAAATATCAACGGCGCTCTTGTGGCTGTGCAGTAAATACGCAGTTACCTTAAGTCGCCGTAGCAGCACAGCGATTAGAAATGAGGAAACAGCTGGCTCCTGGTGAGAATGTAAATATGCATAGTCTTCAAAATGTCAACTTGTTTTTCTGGGGTTATTTTGGCTGCCGAGTACTGTTCTAGCCTCAAAGCGGCAATATTGTAGATGTGATATCGTACCAATATTTAACAATAACACAGTAATAATAAATGGTTGTTTTCAATAAATTTTTTAATACACTTAATCTCTTTACAACACCTCTGCCTCAGCCAAAACCCTCTCCATTTGTCTTTACCTAGATGTCAAAAAAACACATTTTTGTTTTCACCTTTCAGCTCCACAAGCCTCCTCACTACAGTCTCCTGTGTTTGTGTGCACAGCGTTGTCCTTGTGGTGAAATGAAGAAGCAAAGCGATCAATTGGCCACGCTGATGACTCACTGTGGTGTAAACACTAGTTGTTAAATTGGTCAATTACGAATCAGAGCAGGGGGCAAAAGGTGGATTCACCTGTTCTGGACACGACCTGAAATGAAGACAAGAGACAATGAAGGTATTTAGGGAGACGAGGCGGAAAGTGAAAACAATCATATCATGTGCACAGTACTCCCTGTTGCTCTTATAATAATTTTACAAAGAATATGCAGGCATTTATTTTATTTTACTGCTCATATTCTACTTTATAAATCGACATCTTGTAAAACACTGATATTTAAACACCCAGATTAAATAAGAATACGCATCGTCCTATAACTACATCCAATATTATTTCATTTACATATATATTTCTTTCTTTTATGACTGCTTTAAACATCCCACATACTTTTAGATGTTCATTTCAGATAATTCACAAGTCAGTGTATCTTCTACACTTGCCAAACACACTGACGAGTGAATAAGAGTTGACACTGATGAAGACGTAAGTTGGAGAAAATGGGAAACATTTTCCTAAATGCCCGTTCAAATTGTCCTTGCGTTGAATTAATTACGTTTTACATATCAAAAACTCGCTCTCTAACTTTATCAAACATCAAGGTCAAGGTCACAGCAGAGACGCTGCACGGCTCGACTCAAAAACCATGACGGCATTCAAAAAAATCTAGTCCTGAAACGGAGCCAAGATGAACGTCCAGGGATCGAACCAAGATGGATGAGGCAGAGACCCGAGGGAGCAATAGCGGTTGTTTTCAGTGTAGTAATCAAACTAATCTCTGTCTTGTTCTCTTACTTGTTTTATGTCTCCAACAAACAAGCACAAGTCTGTCTTTCTTATCAAGACTTTTTTTTTTCACCTTCTTGAAATTTGTTCTCACTTAGCGGTGACAGCTTTTGGGACATTAGAGAGTCTTTCCTGTCGTTACTATGGGATACAGATGTGCACAAGTTCATTACAGTGTCTCTCAGTATGTGGAATCTGTGTTCCTCGTAATGAACAAACACATTCACCTTCAAATACAAAAACCACATAGGTGGAGTATAATGTGCCAAAAAGCAGACATTTCTACAGCTGTGTGTATACAGCCTATACATTAAGACAGTTACACACACACACATATACATATATATGTATATATATATATACAGTATATTCCCCTTCTCTAATTATATGAATGACACATGCAAATGCTGCTTTCATAAAAGAAAAAAGGAACACTGCTTTTACACTCTTTCTTTCATGCATATTGAATGTGTTTCTGCAATTGAAGAGCATAATTCAGGGCGGAGGAAAAAAAACAGAGGGACTACTCTTGGAGGCAGCGTCGCCAATTAATTTGCAGCCACGGATCTCAAAGCCTCACCGGTGAGGTGCTAGGCTACATACCAGTCGGCTAATTTGTGTAGCAGGTCCGTATTAAATATATGCATGAAGCTAATTCAGTTAGTGCCGTAGCCCCCGTGGCTGTGGCGAGCGCGGCGCTAGCTCCCATTAGCGGTGTCTCTGCCTCCAGTGGAAATCAACAGAAGTCGAGGGCAATGCCGCTTTTTTATTTTATTTCTTTTGCATAAAGCAAACAAAATTAAATTTGCTTTGCTAAATCAAAGTCTACAGCCAAATTGGGACTCTCTCTATCCCTCTCTCTTTCTCTCTCCCCCGCTGTCTCTCCCTCTCTGTATGTCCAGCCGTCTGTCTTGTTCTCTCTCTCTGAGGGATAAATTACTCCAGAATCATAAAAGAGTGCAAAAAAAAAAACATTACACACAGAGAGAGAGAGAGAGAGAGAGAGAGAGGAAAAGAGAGATTTCAGTCAAGTGGGATTCCCCCTCCCAAACAATCCCAGCATGCTCTGGCGTACTGAGACGTTGATGTATGTGTCTGTCTGAGCGTGTTTCTCTCTGTCTTTGGTTTGTACGACGCACGGATTTATAATATTTCGCGTGTTTCGATCTCACAGGAACATTTTCAACCTGTTTGCACCGAAACCTCCTCCTCCTCCTCCGGCAGACCCAAGACAAACAGCATTTGCCACATTGCTGAGACTGCATGGGCTTTGTGGGGGGGGGGGGGGGGGGGGTTCAATCCCCCACTACATTAGTCTACAGGCTGAGGTGTCCCTGAGTAAAGTTGCTCCTGGTGGCAACATGTGAACACTTATGAATGTGTGATACAAGAAGCTGCTGCTGCTGCTGCTGCTGCTGCTGCTGCTGCTGCACATAGACGCACACATCTATATGTACAAATCAGAATCAGAAATACTTTTGTAATCCTCAAGGGGAATTAGGTAACGAGTGATTGATGGGTGAATGGCAAACCTGCGAGGGTAAAGTGCTTGTATGGGCTCATCAAGACCACATAAGTGCTGTATTAATGCAGACAACAGGAAGAGATATTATCTCTAGTTAGGGCTGAACGTGTATTACTGCATTTCTTGATTATTTCACGTCAGATTCAGTGAATTTAAGAGCAATAGAGAGCGATAGTGTCCGTGCATGTGTGTGTGTGCGTGTGTGAAAGAGAGACAATGAGTGAGAGCTGTTTGCAGTATACTGCAGAGCTGGTCTTAAAAAAATAAAAAGAAAGAAGAGGGAGGGGGTTGGGGTGGGGGGGGGGGGGTTGGCTGTTCCTATTGAACTTGACCTGCGGGCCAGATCAATGTATGTGTTAGTGTTTATGTGTGTGAGAAACAATCCCTGGTGCGTGTGTGTGTGTGTGTGTGTGTGTGTGCACCCGCGAGTGTGAACGCGTGCTGCCAGATCAATGTGTCTCCGTGTGCCACGGAATGAGAGAGCACACTGATTACCCAGGGGTGGCGGGAGGAAAGAGGGGGAGGAGGAAGAGAGGGGGGAGGAGGAAGAGAGGGGGCAATGGGAGGGATGAGAGGATGGAGGAAGAGGATGATGATACAGCAGGGGAGGGGGGGAGGGGGGGAGGGAGGGATGGAGGAGAGGGAGCGGGTGATGAGATTGAGCAGAGGACAGAGCTGAGACCGGGATCAGGAGAGAAGCTCAGCTCATTTCATTTTCATTTTCCCTTCATTTCACTGCGAGCTGAGCCGTGTGCTGGGGCATTCCACATGGATGGGGTGCCAAAATTTAGATCCCCAGCCAGATGGCATAGATCAGTCGGGGAAATAGCAACACAATCTAAATGGAATGGGATAGTCGGGGGTCAATGGTCCATGCTCCTTTTCTTTCTGTCTTCCCCCTGTTTCCCCCCCCCCCCACACACACACACACACACACACACACACCTGAACACTGATAAACGCAGCACTAACACAACACAGCCACACGCACAAGTGCTTCTGTTTGTGAAGATAGACACAAACCCTGCAGGCCTCAAGGCCAATGACGATAATTCTTTAGGTGTGCATGAAGACGTTTGCGCTCTCTCTGTGTCCTCGCCGACGTGTCCCGCTTTGCTTTTTTTTTGATGTTTTTATCGTTTAGAATATGAAGGACTATGACCCAATCCTCGGCACTGCAGGGGCTCCTCTCATCTCTTCCTTTGCTCTCAGTGTATTTCCAGTCACTAAAGCAGTTCAGTTTGCAAACCCCTGCCCATGTCCAATCAGCACGTAGCCAGTGTGAAGGCTGTGTGTGTGTGTGTGTGTGAGAGGGAGAGAGAGAGAGAGAGGGATGAATGGAGATGGGAGGTGTTCCTCCCTCTGAAGAGCTGTATTTCATCTGTGATGTATTGTGTGTGTGTGTGTGTGTGTGTGTGTGTGTGTATCTGGAGCCCGTGAGAGTTGTGCACATCATGTGTGTGTGAATGACAGAGTCCAGGGACAGTTGGAAAACGTTTGCCAATATTCCTCAAGTTGTGGGAGAATATTAATTTTTTTTTTTTCCAGAGCGGCGGTGTCAAGAGAAAGAAAAGGAGAACGTTCTCGTCTTCACACCAAATCTACTCGAGTGCAAAGTTTCACACTGCAACGCTGTTATTTTCAGGGGCAGGTTGGGGCTCGACCGTGCCATACATGGCCGCACACAATGCAATATTTAAACTAAACCATGATTTTGACCTTGGTGATAAGAGGGACATTCATATTATATTTAAAAATGAATCATTATCTGACTTTACGGTTCTAAGCCTAAAACATGCAGTAGCAAAAAACTGTTTAAGAATCATTTAACATACTAGTACTGTCGTTTATTGTTGCATATTTTTTTTAATAAAACTATGAATTTGTTAGGTGTAAATTAGCTTAACCTTCAGCCTACACCCTTTTCAATGAACCATTAACAAATGAAGTTGTTCTTCTGTCTTCACATGTGTTTTAGTCTCTTTTTTTTGGCAAATGAATCAAAATCAAAATATGCTGCCCCCCATGCCATGCAAGCAGAAAATGGGTTGTGATATAGAGAGAAAAAACGAGTTATACTTTTCTGTTTTGCAAATCAATGTCACAAAGGAGGAATTTATGAGAAGATTATTAAAATTTTAGGGGCCTAAAACAACTTCTGCCAAAGTACTCGTAAACTCAAATTATTACTGAACCAAGTGAAAATGAATAGAACACTGATGGCTCCGTGCAATATCCTTACAATTCTTAACACTAAAATCCTACAATAAATCATTGAGGAAATGATTCAGAGGGTGAAAACACTTCTATGTGACTGTGAAAACACAGCTTTGAGTTGATCGGGGAATCGTTTGAATGTATTGAAGCGGTGTATTGTGACCATGTGATCATACAAGTGTGTGTTTTCGCTGCGCACACACACACACACACACACACACGTGTAGACGTGCACACCTTCCTCCCTCTCACCTCTGTCAGTGTCTCTACCTCAGGATGAAATTGCATTGCTGAGTTGACCCCAACTGACACGAGGCAAGCGCCATTGATTTTTATGGAAACTTGAGCCATCGATACTGAAATTGCTTTTGATTTGCGTCTGTGTTTCTGCGTCCGCGTGTTTGTTTCCCCCTACTGAGGCACAGTGATTGTCACGTCGGTCATCTCCTGGTCATAATTCGAGTTGTGGCACTCTTACTCGCTAATAAACCTCATACCTCACAAATTACACTCGGGAAACAATTTCACTATATACAAATTACAATCAGATATTCGCAAAAAATTAAATTGGCCTGGGATCCGGGGTGAAAAAGCTATTATGCGAAAGAATCTAAAATGGAATTTGGGATATTAAGGATAATATTTAGAGGCCGTGTAATTATTTATTTTTGGTCAACAGATTACTTTGCCCCTTTATTAAATTTCCAAACAAAATTGGGTTGCAAAGTTAATTTCTTGACAATGGAAACAGCAGCTGATAGCACTCAAAAATAAAAAGAATTTCTTCAATAACAGACATAGATTTGTAAATCTTCTCATTTCCATTCTGGGGCATTCTGACAACAGATGGTAGAACAAAGGTTATGCTTTTTTTAAAATAAAAAATAGATACCAAATATCTTCCTGTCTCAAGTTATCATCTGCAGATGTATTTCGTTGTTTTTATATGAACAGTTTTATATGAACTGTTATTACACTGCCAAATTAAATGACTTGATTGCTACAACTTGTTTTCAATGTTAATGCTTTGACAAAACATTATATTACTACGTGTTTTTATAACATATATTATGAATATGCATTCATAATTGCATCTCGCTAATTCCACATTTTAATTTTATTTTCCTGAACGTGCCACAGTGTCTTATACTCACACTTGCTTGTATCACTGTTGCATGGTTATGTACAGTATGAAACGTGTGTCTCTGGGAATCACACCTGACGGCAAACAAAAATACCCCCACCCCTCTTTCTTATAAAATAATTCCACATACACACACATGCTCTGTGACCTCAGGTGCTACCAGCACACTCTCATACACTCTCAGTTGACTGATGAAATCCAGTGTGGGGAGGCTGCGGTGGTGCATACTGATGCCCAGCCAAGAGCTCCATGCTGGGCTTAACTTGATCCCGATGCTCCCCTAGATGGCTTTGCAACTCTGGAGATCTCTTCAGTGGTTAACTGACAACACACACACACACACACACACACACACACACACACACACACGGGTTTGTGTTTTAAAGGTAGGGTTGCAGATCCTGGATAAACTCCCCTTCCGAAGCTACGCCTCCAGAGCACAGGAACGCTCAGCAAAAAAAACGGGTTCACGAGCGGTACTTGACGTTCCGCACAAATACTCTCAAAAGATCACAAAGACATAAAGTTAGCCTACCTGTCCAGTAGAAACAGGCTTTCAGTTGTCGCCACCGTTCAAACGCAGCAGCACCGATGTCCCCTCTGGTCTTGGATCGCTCTGCATCAGCCCTTTTCTTGCCAGTAGCTTTTCCCAAAAAGCTGCATCTGTCTTGTGTCTCGTTGAATATTTAGCAAGCTAGCACAAGCCCTGGCGTTGTCTTCTGGACATGCACTATTAGTACACAAAGAGGGGAACGTAGGTGCATAAGTGCAGGTGGCAGTTTGCATCACGATCCAATTAAATTGATCGGGCCGTTCACTATGATTGGATGGTGTTTTTACAGACCTGTCCATTCCACAGGTGACTGACATTTTTTCATTTTTGTGGCAAGGCATTCATTAATTGGTTACAATCGGGGTGTGAAGAGGATTTTAAGCAATACAGTAAAAAAAAACCTCCATGATCAATGATCTCCAATTCTACCTTTAATGGAGCCAGGTTTTGGTCTTCATGAGGACTACCGGTCCTGACAAGGCCAGTGTTTATGCTGAGAAAAGGTCTCAAAGAGGCAATGAATACAAGGAACACACACACACACACACTCCCCTATATTTTATGAGGCTGAATTTGGCTTTCAGCCCCCAGCTGCAATTCACTGTCACCACAAAACAAAGCACAGTGACCTGTGTGTGTTTCCACATATACTGTGTGTAAGCCGAGTGTGTGTGTCTGTGTGTGTGTGTGTGTGTGAAGCTGTCAGTGCAGCTCTGGCTGGGACGCTCACTCTTTCTTGCTCTAACACATGCTGATAGACGCTCATATTTCCTGTGGTAACAAGCGTGAAAATGGCCTCATAAATCCAAAGTGGTTTTACAGAGACCACATCAGTGGCCTAAAGGAGATGTATTATGTAAATAAAACAACACGCCATCATCAGTAATACTGGCTTGCCACCAGATCATAATGGCTCAGTGGGAGACTTTTAGTGGCATACAGCAACAGTTCGATTAGATGTGTTTATGTGTGTGTGTGTGTGTGTGTGTGTGTGTGTGTGTGCGTTCAAAATCCCACACAGTCCCGCGCCTTTGCGACATAATTTGACGTTCCATCATAAGTTTCTATCCCAGCAGAGCATGGTGTGGCTCTCAGCAGCCTGACATGGTCCAGTGGTTTGTCGGCAGTGCACACGGGGAAGGAAGGCAGGACCAATATCCACTTCCTTGTTGTTGTCACACACACAACAGTCACACTGTGTATTAACGGTGAAGGAATGAGGATGTGTGTGTGTGTGTGCACACAACCTTAAAACAGACCTGGTGTTTAATGTGTGCTGGAGCGGTGCTTTGATACACAACACAGCTGAGACTCACATATTCAGTCATTCACACACACACACACACACACACGCGCCCTCACGGCTTGCCTAGCTGCGACCCCTGATGGATTGGCTGCACTCCCACAGTGACAGACGAGCGATGGATGGAGAGCTGAGAAGATGAAGGCAAGAAAAGGATGGAGGTGTGTGTGTTTGTGTGTGTGTTTGCGTGTGTGTTGGAGGAGAGGGAAAAAAGGCTGAGTGCAGTGGTCTTGGTGCCAGAGAGGATCTTACATGGGGCCAAGCAGATCATTTCCTCCTCGGCAGCACGTGTCATTTCCTCTAAACAAACAGCTCTTCTGTGAACAGGAGAGGCAGGAGACCTGGCCCGTCAATCACCCTCCGTCCTCTGTCTCCTCTGTGAGCCTGTATATGCTGTGTGTGCCTATAGGAAAACCACAGACGTAAGTAGTAAGTACTGCAATCTGTTTTCAACCATAAACATAATCTATTTTATCCTTCAAGCTGAAGGTAGAAATGATTTGTTAATATAACATGACATTCATCAATAAGTACTGTACTTGTTCTGGACTCATCAGCTGAAAACAGGTGTGTATTTTTGAGTGGATCTGGAGTTGTCCTCTGAGAAATGAACACCTGATGATGTCATGGTGATGTCGTCAGAGAGGTTTTTTTTCTCAGACTCAGCCTGAGGAGTTGAATGCTAAACAGGTAATGTCCTGCCTCTAAAGCAGAGGTCTCAAACCCGCGGCCCGCCACTTCATTATAAGTCATAATGGGCTATTTCTGTTATATCTATTCCTGCATTCATTTTGCATCGTAAACATATTTATTTTGTGATCTATTTGTCGTTCCATGTCAAAACAAAAATAATAAATATTATTTGGATGTCTTTTTTTCCACTTGAGTGTCCCCCACACTGACCCAACGAGACACTCTGTGACCCCTGGGTCATTTGAGTTTGAGACCTCTGCGCGAAAGGAAGCAACATGGGGAAGCAGAAAAGAAAAAAGTATATGTGAGTATATAACATATACAACACATTTCAGATATTTTTAGAAATTGGAAATCTACACCTTTTACATGTTTTCAGCAGACAAACCCATTACAATGTGACGTTAAATCAAATTAGAACAGGACAACATTAAATACAAAATGTCAAACGTGTGCATTTTTGAAGCATTAAAAAAGGAATATCTCCGTCTCTATTGTGTATGTATTTTTTTTTTTTAATTATCTGACACATCTCTCATTTCTTTGGAGGCAAAACATTAAATCACAGTAACAACATTCTCAAATACAGGCAAACCTTCAGGAGATTACTGTGTGTGACGTTTTTCACTGTCGCATTTAGAATAATCACAGCAATGACGTCTTTAATCATCACGTGTAGAAGAAGCACTTTAAATGTGACCATGCTTTGTGAAAAAAGTTACAAACCATGTCGTGATGCTGTAGTGATGAAGACACTGGTCCCACGTCTTTTGTCCCGATGTGTCCCGACCTGTCAACGCTTAAATCAATAATGGAAATAATTATTATTTCCGGGCCCCTATATAAACCACATACACTGCATATGCAAATGTGTGTGTGTGTGTGTGCGCGCGCCTTGGTACGTGTGTTTAAAGAACTTCCATACGAGTGCTGAGACCTCCTGTCGTTCCTGCAGTGAACAGCCATGTTGGACATTGTGTCAGACATAATTTGTGTTTTCCAACCAGGAGTGTGTTGTGTGTACAAACCACCAATTACGCTCGCACCTAATTACACACTTAAAGACGTAATTAGGCCTGTCTGTTCCATTGCTACACAAAGTGATATCACGCGGCACAACCGAGACACTGTGTGCAGGGAGAAGGTTCACCCATGGAAAGCCAAGCGCGCATACATGCATTTTAATTAACACATTAATCGTGCACACTTTACATATAGGCAAGACAACTGGGGAGCAAACATAAATGGCTGTTAATGGATTTATGTAGCACAGGTTGAGTTGAGAGAGCTCGTGCTGCAGGTTGAGAAACGACGCGCAAATGAAAAAAAACACAGTAAAACATCATAAGTTATGTCATATTTGTATATAAATATCCAGCCATCAGCTATACTCGTGTTTAAGGCTGAACGATATATTGTTTTTAAATTGCAATAATGCAATCAGAAAATAATGCAGCACGTTTGGTTTCTACTTCACTCTTTGTGATTTGATTTATGCTAAGCCACGCCTTAAAACTGTCGTCCTTACGCTCTCGGATTTAAGCAGACGAGTTAATATTTGATGTTACATCATGTGGTGATGCTTTGTCATGTTTTACATCTACTAAAGTGTGAATGTTGAACAAAAAAATTATCACGAAACAAATTGCAATAGTGATGTCGGTCAGAAAACGTCCCAAATGGTTCAGCCCTACAGTTGTTCCTTTCTGTCATGAGATTAGATTAAGTTATCCCAGGCACATTTCCTATAGAACTGTTCTGGAGAGAGATATTTCATTCAATGGGCTTCAGTTTAAAGTGCGAGACGAGCAAATTAAGCCTTTTTCTACAAAGATCCCTGATCCTGGAACCATAAACAGGCTTGAAATCCTCATTTATAATATTAATATACAAAGGAAGCTAGTAGTTGCTTTAATCAGTAATAAATGCCCAAATATTGTGCTTTATGCAGTGCTCTTTATTGTATATTTATTGTTGTTTTTTTTTAATGTTGTTATTGTTGTGGTTGTGTATGTGGTGCTGCTAACAGACTCTGTCTTGACTAGTTTTAATCTCAATGTGTCTTAAAGGAATACTTCACCGATTTGCATTTAGCTTTGTATTACTAGAATAGGGGTAGTATTTTTGAAAAATTGTTCTTCCCAACCTCAGTTTCCCCTGAGTCGAGAAATATCTTCATTCTTTTTTATTACATTGCATTACATGTCATTTAGCAGACGCTATTATCCAAAGCGACTTACAATGGAATCAAGTACAATTAGCCAGGGGTGGAATCGAACTTGCGACCATGATGTCTTTGGTACACAAGGTAGGGTCTTAACCACTGAGACCCTAGTGGCCCCTTTTTATGTAACGTTTTACATACCTTTTTATGTAACGTGCCCACCAGTGACACTTGGTCCGAGGCTTAAAACTCGCTCTTTAGACCGGACTTCAATCCCAGAATGTAAACAGTGTCCGCCATCTTTGCTAACAGCTACGCTAACAGGACCAAGTGTCACTGGTGGGCACGTAACAAAAAAAAGAGTGAAGATATTTCTCGACTCAGGGGAAACTGAGGTTGGGGAGCACAATTTTTCAAAAATACTACCCCTATTCTAGTAATACAAAGCTAAATGCAAATCAAAAACACATTCTTCACGTTCTGCAGAAGGTATTGTGTTATATTTCCGTTGTTATTCTCGTCTGTGTGCGCCTTTCTCCCCTGCTGAAAACAGCTGCCGACTGTGTCTGTACAAAGTGCAACCCTGAGTGACACATGTGGTTTATCTGTGGCTCATTAAACCAAGACAATGGCCAAGTGGCTAAAAAAAACAAGAAAAACCTGCTGTGGACCTAAGGTGAACTGGAGAGTTCATCACGGCAAACGACCACTTCTACACAATGCGCGGTAATTTCAGCCATTGTACATCCAAAAATATTGATTGAGGCACTTTTAAAGCGCAGTGTGCTCGGATCTTTGCGGCACTTTCATTTCAAACAAACTCTATCAATCAGGATGTCCTTGCCTGCACTGAGCTAAAAGTACTTTTTTGTTTCCAACATCTGGCCATGAAGCACGCCCCTTTCCTTCATCCCCCCCCTGTTCCCTCTGTCTACACTATGCAACACAATAAAAATGTCACCACCTCAAAAAGCAACCCACAAAAATGCCAGCGAATGTGATCAAAATATAGATACGAAGTCCTTGGAGATCACAGACACGAGTGAACACACGCACACCTAATCGTTACCTTAACAAGCATGCCGGGGCTCTGAGGCGCTGAGCTACAAGAGGAATGAGGCACAAGCCTTCCTCTGAACCTTGAGATATGAACAGTTTGTCGGTGCGTGTGTGTGTGTGTGTGTGTGTAGCAGCACTCACTCTCTAGCTGGCTGCTTAAGAATCCAGTCACATCTCTTGCTAGCAGGCAGGCAGTAAGGCGCTTTCACGCTCACAGGTTTGCTTTGGTTGGGTCTAATACCCCTTTCTCTCTCTATATATGTGTGTTTGTCTCCCTCGCTCCCTCTGTAATGTGTGTGTTCTTGTATTTGTCACCTCTTCAGGCATAAACACTGACCTTGATTTGAATTGTCAATGCAGTATCCTAAGAAGAATAGTGGCACAAACCTGTGTGTGTGTGTGTGTGCACATGCCTAAATCTGACTCCATGTGTAGCTAATGCCCCACTTCTTTGTCTCTTCACCTCCAGTTTGTGCGTGACAGTTGTGTGATGTTCATACTGTGTGTGTGCGCGTGTGTGTGTGTGTGTGCGCGTGTGTGTGTTGGCTCTCGGCAGAACTGATAAACCCACTTAGACTCTTCCATGATCTCTTCGCTCTGGGCTGGTAGCCTCCTGCCTTGCCTCACACACACACACACACACACACACACACACGCGCACGCACGCACACACACACACACACACACACAAGCGCACACACACACACACACATGCACAGCCCTCTGCTTTAGCTGCTAGCTGATCTGTGACGGCCTGCCACTCAAAATGCAGCTCTGTTGAGACACAGCACAAAGGAGAAGAGGAGGCTGGGAGTGGAGGGAGGAAGAAAGGGGGGAGGAAGAGGTGGCGTAGTGAGGAGGGGTGAGGAGGGGAGAGAGAGAGAGAGAGAGAGAGAGAGAGAGAGGGGGTATCAGTGTCTTTCTTAAGGGTGCCTGCTAGCTCTCGCTCTCTGGCTGTCTCCTTATCTCCCTACTCCTCACTCTCCTCCAACTGACCGGCTTTGGCAGCTGCTCTTCACTCCCCAACCCAACACCACACTGCCTCCCCCCCGCCACCCTCCCACTCTCTCACTGCCCCATCCCTGTTTCCTCCCGTCTTTATTTTTCTACCTGACTGAATGTCAGTTCGTCTGCCTCTCATTTACTTCTCTCGACAGTGAGACTTAGCGAAAGATGAAAGCGGGGGGGAAAAAAGCAAAGGGAATGGGGAAGAGAGAGAGAGAGACAGAGGCAGAGCATGTCATGAAGACATCTGCAAAGACGTCTCCACACAAAGGTAGAGTCTACTGTATAGACGAGAGAAAAACACGGGTTGGAGAGGAAGTGCAGCACTGAATGGATGGTGAAGGTGAAAGGCAGGGAGGAAGAGCGCTGCTCATATCTGCACATGTTTTATGAGTGCATGCTGTATCACTGGGATGCAACTAAGAGTAATATCCCATGAGCTGCAGCTCATACTGTAGCGCTCTCCAGAAACACCATACATAAAGTCAATTATGAGGAAACCAAGTGAACACATTTTTAAAGGATTGGGTCACCCAAATAATGAAATAGCCTAATGCGTTTTCTGGTTTTCATGCTTTTTAATTATCCTTGCTGTAGATTAGGTTTAATTTGGCCATGGTTAGAGTTATCTGTTTTTTTTTCTTCTGTTTCCACCTCCTTCAATTCATTATGTGAATAGAATTTTGTTTAAAAAAAAAAAGAGAAAAGTTTAAAACTTTTACTGCATTATCTTGACACTATTGTAGTGTCAAATGAAGACTGACCATAGTGAGGATGAATCCAAAACTATGGAATAACTAGGGATGGGTATCGGTATCAGTCAGTAACGATATCGGTCTGATACTGGTCAAAATCCCTGGATCGGATATCGGACAGATAAAAATGAAAACTATAGAAATGCAAACATCCTCTATATTGCATGCTTCACTATATGCACAGACTCAACAATATTTGTTACATAGTTGGAGAATTATGTCTCCAAAAATTACTCAGCACAAATGTGTTGCAAACAGCTTCATAGTTCAAAATGATTGTATCAGGCTGATATCGGTAGCATTAGATGCATTTTAGCATCTTTCAGCTAATAGTTTTGGTTTTTGAAGCCTACGCTTGACTGCTTTAGCAACTTGTTTTCAGTGTAAAAGATGTCACTGTACACTACATGTCCGACACCAAACAGCAGAGAAAGTTTGCATAGTTGATGACCTTAGCAGAGCATTCTGCAGCTAAAATCTACATATTTCCTACAGGGGTTGGTGGAGCCCAAAAGTAAACAACAACAACAACAACAAAAAAGAAAATCCAGATAAATAGTGTTCCTCTATTTTAGCTGGATGTGTCAATAGGGAATGTCACAAGATGACAAGAGATCTCAACACTGCTATACTGAGAGGAAGATAGGGCCCAGGGCCTGCCCAAGCCTTTATGGGGCCCTAAGCAGAATTTGATTTAGGGCCCCTCCCACCACATCGGAGAAGCCAGTGCTTGGCTATGATTGATACACATTTAACACTATAAATTGCATTAATTGTAGTTGTGTTATTTACACATTTAACCAGTTAAATCCAAGAAGTGGCCTGGTATTAATTTGCACTTTCGGATTCAAAGTGAAGCACTAATTGTGGTGATACTGAACAGCAAATTAAACAAATAAACCAGTTTAATGACACTGGTTTTTAAAACGTCACATACAAATAAAACACATGTGCAAATGGGCACTAAATGGGCAAACATTCAACTCCAAAATAACATTTAAAAAAATTTTCCCACACGCTTAGTTCACTTATACCTTGAGTCGTTTTTGAGTGGGTTTTTCCACCAGTTGGAGTTTGATCAGCATTCACTCCACGGTCAAATGACTCTGCAATGCATGTGGATTTGTATCAGCTGCAGCTTCCATTTAGCAGCAGAAAGAATGTAAGACCAGAGTGAACATGCTCATTTTTTGTTCCTTTCTATTTCATTTTGGACAGAGATGTGACATTTCTGGGGCAATACTACAACGTACATTCATTTCCAGACCTTTAGCATAGCTGTGAGCATTAATGCTTGCAACGAGCCTTAGTTTTTTAGACTTACAAGAGCGGTCAATATCATTTATTATCTTATTTATTTACTACTTACTAATTGTATAACTGGTACGACAATGCAAATTGGGAATCTTTACCAGGTATATCTGTGAGAGAGAGTCGTATGGTATGCAGCTGATCAATGACTCAATGACAATGGTTTGCATGTAAGTTACACATGACAGTCTTGACCATGACCATAAAATGTTTAAAACTGTATGTGAATTTGTATAATCTGTTTACATCTTGTTGTAGTCTACTGCCCCAAGTGGCCGGACAAATCAATTAATGTATTAAGGGGATAAAAAGGTACAACTGACAGAAGGGAGCCTGGGAAATCAACACAATAACAGCTTCCACCAGAGTGTTTCCTTAAGTTAATGATCGTGTCACAGTGAGAGAACAGTAGGTGACAAAACAATCAGGATAGTGGAAGCTTCTCTGTGTCGTGGACTTGGGCGAGGAAGATAAAGTTGCAGTGGGACAGAGGCAGGAAAACAGAGGACAAGTAAGAATTGGGGGGAGAAGAAATCGAGCTGTGATCCCCAGCAAGGCCAGACAAATGACAGCAACAAAGTTGGCGATAAGGCTGGGGAGGAGTAAAGAGACAAAGGAAGGAGTTTGTGGTGGTGAAAGTGCGTGCTCAGCATTATGGATCCATAGCCCTGGGTTAGAGAAGACAGAGAGAACTCTTCATCAGCACCTCGACTGCTGCCGATATCGCTGAGTCATCATCACCCTGATACACAGCTGCAGGATTTAAAAAAAAAAAAAAAAAAGAAAGACCTTCAACATCACCACCTCCATTATCACTCATCAGCCTTGTCATTATCACTATACAAGATAAAAGTCATTTGTATCTAAAGGAAAATGCAGATATAGTCACATTTAATTCACGTTCAATCATTCAAACTGTTGGTGGAGTGTATCCCCCTCAGCTATTCCTCCCAAAGCCTAGTGGGAAACGCTGGAGCTGTTGGGCATCTCTCCCAGTGGCAGCCTCGCACCTGCCTCTGGCAAAAACAGAATAACTATGCAAAACTCTCTTTGACTCGCACAGGCTCCCTCTCCTTCCTTGTTTCCTCTTTCCCTCTTTCAGTTTTTAATTAAACAGAAGCAGGGGGCTGCAAAAACCTGCTACTAATTACACAGCCGCTGCCTCTCTCTCTCTCTCTCTCTCTCTCTCCTCTCGTCTGTTTGCTTGTTTCTCTCCGTTCCTCAGTCTCCCTGAGCTGAACTGGAGTTCTGCCAACCGCCTGTGGAATCACTTACCAGCTTCCACGACGGGGGAGAGAACGTGTGCTTGTTGGAGCCACACAAACAAACGTGAGGAATCACATGCATGCAGACACTTTGGCACAAATGTGTGCAGGCACAGATGCAGAGGAGCATCACGAGTCAAAGAGTGCTAAATGCAGACACAAACACACAAACACACACACACACACACACACACACACACACACGCACACGAGTCACGCTCATCATCCTGACACACTTGTGCTCAAGCGTTTAATTCACAGCATGTGTGTGTGTACTTGTATCTGTCACCTCTTTAGGATCTTTTCTGGCATAAGTACTGACCTTGTCAGGACCAGTAGGAAACCATGGCCTGGTCCAAATGAGGCAGGACTGGTTAGGTTTAGGTCTAAGATTTGAACTGTGAGTAGGTTAAGATTAGGATTAACCGGCTACGGTTGCGGATAACGCTTCGTGTAGGCCATCCAAATGAATCTAAAGAAGAATAGCTGTGTGAACTAGCATGTGTGTGTGTGTGTGGCAGGCGCGGGGGTGATCAGCTCCTTAATGAGCGAGAGAACACTAATCATATTTCACACTGACAAACACACAATCTCAACATCTGTATCTACTGTGGCCCACCGTCTCCCCCTTTCTCCTCCAACGCAGTAGCTTTCTCCTCCTTCCTCATGTCCTTCACCTCAGACCCCTGCTTCCTAGCCATCTTTTCTATCACGTCCATGTCTTTCCAGCTTTCTATCACTCTCTTTTCCTCCCCGTCACTCTGCTCTGTCTCTTTCCCTTTCTCCCCTCTGAAGTGATCAAGCACACGCTGAATGCAGCGAGAATGCTGAAAGCTTGAGGCTGACACCCGTCTCAACCTGCTCTCTCTGGCTCCCTTCATTTAAATATGTATCTCTCTCCTTCTACTACTCCCTTTCTCTTTTCCATCCTAATAAGACCGTGCACTCTTATTTAAGCCTGTGCTTTGAGCTGGTTGGCGGCTACACTGTAATTTAACAACGGGCAGTCCAATCCATCAGAATGTACACACACTGCTGCCCTGAAACACCTGCAGGCGAGTGTGTGCATTTGTGTCTGTGAGAGTTAGTAAATCAGTGAGTTGTGAAGGGGGGGGGGGGTACAAAGGAAGTAAAATGGACCAAAAAAAAAAAGGGGAGGGGAAACGATGGCAGAGATAGCACAGAGTTTGATATAAAGACAAGTATCCACAGAGGAAATGCACAATAATGGCTCTGAGCAGTGTTTGACAGAGCAGGGAGTGATAAAAACAGGAGTGGAAGCTTGATAATAAGCAGTAGAGGGAGTAGATAGAGAGAGATGCAGCTTTGTAGCTAAAGTAGCTGGACAGCAGGAGTGGGCGGGACACAGGAGCCCCCTCTGCTGCAATCAAGCCTCTGTCACCATCTGGACGCCATTTTAAAACCATCAGCTCTGGCTCCCCATGTAAACAAGGGCGCGACCCCAAACATGCTCCCCTCACTAAATGGGCTTTTTCTGGCAGCTGCAGACCCCAAAATGGCTGACTTTGTGGGTCGAGAATTGGAGCCAGAATGGCTGACCGACCGTATTACAGGGAAGGCCGTTCTGTTCCTCATTAACTGCAGCATTTCTGACTGTGTACAAAAGATGTCGAATTGTCGCTCATCCAAAGTGAGTCGGTGGAAGTGAGTTCATCCACAACTGATGACTTTGAGGGAGAAAACGGATGCACGACGTCTGCTTCAGTTGAATTTTTACATTTGTTCCCGCGTGTCGACAGACAGATGAGATAATGACAGATGTGCTGGCTCATCAGCGAGTCACTTTTCCTTAATGCAGAATGTGTATGGACATAATGTTCGTAAACATCAACTTAATATGATGTAGAGTGAAATCTTAGACGCTTATGCAGTCTGGTGGTGAAACTGACTATTTTTTAAGTTCTAGCAGGACATAAGCATTTCGTTGAAGCATGAAACATTTTTAATGAAATCATGATTCATACTCTGTATGATTATTTATTATGATTATACTGTTGATTATTTAACAATTAGCTATAGCTCTTACAGTTCAGCTAACGTGCTGTGACACACAATGATATCACTAAACAAAACACTATTTTTTTTGCTGTGAGTTCAGAAAACAAAACAGGGTTCACTTCTTTGTCCTAAAATAAAGCTATAGTGGGCTTTGAATCAACAGGTTAATTGAATTGGCATACAGATTAACACAAGCAAATAAGCAAGCGAAGATTACGAGAGTGGTGGATTATTGAGAATTATGATGTGCTTACATGGATGTGGGACAGAGATAGAGAGATAGAGTCTATGACAGAGAAAAACAGGGGGAGCATGGAAGAGGGATGTGTGTGTGTATTCCTGTGGGGGATTGTGTGTGTGTGTGTGTGTGTGTGTGTGTGTGCAACAGAAACAGAAACAGTTGAAGATCTGATGCAAAGTTGAGACACGCACACACGTGTGCACACACACACAGACAGACACGTATCGCAGACTGCAGCATGATAATGACATGGAAATGATATGGTAATGATATGGTAATCTGGCAACATTATTCTATCCACCAAAGACTGGGAGGGAGAAGAACCCACCACAAACTACTCACACACACACACACACACACACACACACAGGGATAAGGTGAAAACTATGTAGTGACATGGCTAAGAAAAGTTGCAGCAGTATCGGAGGGGATTCAGTGTTAATGTCAAAATGTTGACGATGAGAGGAGAAAATCTTTGCTTACACACACACACACACACAGTGTGTTGTTCAGCTATTCTTCTTAGGACACTGCACTAAACAAAGCATTATCCTTAACCTTAACCATAACTAGTTAATACCTAACCCGAACCTTAACCCTAACCACAATTTAATTCTCAGTTCCAATGAAATTAGGTTCTGCCTCATTAAGTCCAGGTTTTGGTCTCAATGAGGAATACTCGTCCTAACAAGGTCTGTGTTTATTCCAGGAAAGGTCCTAAAAAGTAAAAGGTAACAAATAATTACCTAGATACAAGTACACACACATACACACACACACACCAAAATTAAATATAAATACCATGCCGAATAATTATTACCTCAATGTCCACTTTTTTTTTTACAGAGCTTTTAAATTATTTTGGATTGTTGTAAGTAGTTAAACCAAACTGCATCTACATGTACAGTCTTTGTTGTACATTGCAGATGAAGTCGGAATAAACATAATAACAGACCTTAAACATCAGAATAAAGCAGACCATAAAGTACTGGACTATTAATAGACCTTTTATTGCACAGGTCAGAACTTTCTACGCTGAATACAACACTGCCACCCGCTGGATAAATGCTAATACTGCACCTGAAAATGAAAATAATTGTATTTATTTTTTTTGTGATAATATAGCTCATATAGATATGTAACTGACAAATCATTATAACTTATAATCATTTCATTGTTCATTGTTCAAAACATTAGTTTTAATTATTCGTTATTAATGTCACATATTATTATTATTATTATTATTATTATTATTATTATAATATGGAGATGTGATTTCTAGTCAAGGGTAATTTGCAATCCCTGTCCCTGGTTATAGGCTTTTCTAAAAGCTATTTGGGTAAAATAGAAAATACAGTAGCTACATTAGTTAAATTTACATTCAATAGAGACATTGTGGAAACTGGAAAGTGAAACACAGCCCTGTAAAGGGTCAATAAACAATAAAGGATATACATCAGCTCCATTTTTGTATGTACTGTAATGTACTGTAGGTTTTCAAATACCTGCACTGACGCCATTCTTTAGGTGAAAAAAAGGTGCATTATTCATGTAAGGAAAAGGACATAAATAAAAAACAATCATTCGAATGCTATTTATTTCTCAACACCAGATCAGTAGTTTGACCAAAATAAATGATATGTTATAGTTTACAGTGTCAGTGAATGGGATTTTAAAGTTTAAAAAAAATAATAATAGTGTATCCAGAGGTAAACTAGATGTTTGCTAACCAACATTACCATTCATTCCGTCTTTTCCTTCCCCATCTTCCTGCCTGGTTGTCAGTGTTTCCCTCAACTCCCATTTAAGTGGCTGGGATTGACAGGTGGGCTATATCCATGCAATATCACCCAGCGCACGTTCCTATTCCCTCCTGGAGCCTTCATCCGCTGGTCAAATTAACCTTCCGTGCCAACGGGAGGGGGCCCTGCGTGGGCCAATCAGCAGGTGATTAGGCCTGGGGTGGGAGGGGTGAGGGGTCACCGCGATGAGGCCATCGCAAGCCTGATTGGTTTCAATCAGCGGCCGGTCGCAAGGACAGCTGGGAGCTGAGCTGCAGTGAGCACTAATCAACGCATCCCACGGTGAGGCATGAACAGTCAGCACACACACGCATATAAATGCACACACACACACACACACATGCACACACACAGTAGATTGATGTTGGCATACACACACTGACATCATGGACATCACAGTGTGCACACTTTCACACGGAGACAAGAAACACAGACAAATACACGCAGTGAGACACAGAGAGCAGAAATGAACAGTCAGGACCACAACAGATAAACAGAAAATCTCATAATGGAAAGCCAGAGTAAAGAGAAAGGGGGAGAGAGAGAGAGAGATGTGCTCAAAGCAACCACAGAATCTCACACTAAATTGAATGACTAATTGCATTGGATTCGTTAATTTAACCACTGGCACATCTGATAGAGGCCCGTGACGTTGGTTATCTATGCCCTGTCCTGTGAGCCACAGTAAAACATCTATGTCTCGTGTTCTGCTGATTCTCATTCATGCCCGTGATAAAAAGTACAACACTGACCAATTTGCAGAACGGATGGAACAAGATAGGTCACAAAAAGCACATTTTAAACCTCTATTTCATTGGGTTGACAGTGGAAAAGCTCTGTGATCTGATTACGACGCCTGCAGCTGCAGGAGGATGGTGTACAGTAGGTCTGTTGTCACTTTGATATATTTGTTAGATGTAAGAGTAGGGAAACTTGCTTTAAGTATTTTCTAAAAGCCCTGGCATTAAAACAAAGTGAAATGGGTTCCATGGCAACAGTGTCACCATTTTCTTGTGATATGACCTTTTAATGGCCCTGTCTGACACAACATGCTACACTTTCTCTCCGTTTCTTTTCTTCTTCTACAAAGGAAAATTAAAGTATTTATATCTGCTCAAAACCTGAGACAAATACTTGACACTGCTAGTGAGTGAGTTTACCAGCAGCAAATAAATTCACATGCTGGGCAGGGGCCCGAGAGGTGGAGGATGCAGATGGAGCCCACGGGAAGGAACAAGACCCCAACAACAATAGTAATCAGCTCTGGCCTGGAGCAGTAAATGTCAGCAACGCATTATGATACTTATCATTCAAACTCTGTCTCTCAAACACCTGTCATGATCCATGGAGGAGTAATCAGTCTCAGCCTCATGCTGATGATGCTGAGACACTGTGGAATCTGGATAAAATGCTGTTGTCCATACAAAAATTGCATAGTAACAGTTGCCAAGATATTTAAAGGAGCTGGAAGTTTCCTCTGCCACAAGACAAAAGGTCATGACATGTACTCTAGACTCTATCTTCAGGTCGGACTATAGAAGTAACTCACTACAGTACAGTAAGTGAACACTGGTGAGAGGAATGACGTTTATATCTGACAAAATCTTGACTGTTATTGTACCCAATAATCTTCCATACAGTTTGTAGCACCCTTGATTCTCCAGAAAGTGTTTGGAATTCTGACTGGTGGTAACCACTGTTTTGTTGTTGTTTTATTTACCATGTAATCCTGGTTATTTCTAGGAATAATCACACCAGACATTAGACAATACTCTCAGTATGTGGAGTATGAAAATACATCACTAGCTGTACCATATGAAACAAAGCTTCACTTTTATGTTAACAGAGTCACAGTAAATGCAGTGTATCTGTGGGTTTACCAGTTAGCAGTAAAGAAAGCTACAGTGTTGAAACGTTACCCTGCAACTGCACACATGCTTTGCTTCATGCTGCTCTTTTGACGTCTCTCTGTTTTTTTAAGAATGGCTCATATTTTTGTTTGTCACAGGTTACAATTAATTACGTTTTACAGTATGAATGTGGTTATGCATGTTGCATAGAGACTTACAAAAGAGGAATAAGCAACATAGAAGACGTCCTGGAAAGAACTCCACTAGATAGGAACAGTGGACAGACAGAGGGTGAGAGTGCAGAAGTGGATCCAAGTGCAGAAAGAGATCGTGCAGGGGAGGGGGTAAAAGGTAAGTGCTAGGGCAGAAGATGCTCTTGAAAGAGCTGGGTCTTCAAGAGCTTCTTGAAGAGAGATAGGGACCCTCCTGTTCTGGTAGCGCTCAGTCGGTCGGAACAACACACAATCACACATCAACTGTATGTTAGTATGGCCTGGGGTGGAGTATGAGGCAGCTGGCCCCTGGGCACAGACTGGAAAAGGCACTACACCCCCTGTTCATTGCCACACAGACACACAAATCAGCTGCGGTACCAATATCGTGCAAAAGAAAGTTATAAATATTTTGATTGTATCATGTAAAGAATCTCACTGATTCCCCTCCTCCCACAACTTAAACGTGTTTTTTGTCGAGCAACACCTGGCGAATAATAACCTTTGTTAGTTGACTGAGGGCTGAGGGGCTCTATTAAGCAGAGCCAGCTCTAGGGGCGCCATATAGGTGGTCACCTAGGGCGCCATCTACTGGAGGGGTGCCAGACGACCACAAACAAAAACAATATATGAACATAAATCTTCACATTGGTAACCTACTTCTCTTAACAAATAATAGTTAAAGACAGAGAAAAGAAAAAGAGAGAATGTATGGAAGTTCAGACATGTGACATTTAAATTAACTGTAATGTAACGGTAATATGCAACATGTAATGTAATATTGCAGTAACTTATTATTATGAGATAGTAAGTCATAATTATGAGAAATAATGGCATTATTATAAGGTAATCATTCATTATTATGAGATAATAAGTCATTATTATGAGATATGTCATAATTATGAGAATAATAAGTCATTATTATGAGATAATAAGTCATTATAATGACATAATGAATCATTATTATGAGACAGTAGGTCATAATTATGAGAAAGTATCTGATTATTATGAGATAATAAGTGATAATTATGAGATCATAACTAGTTTTTACAGATAGTAAATCATAATTACGAGATAATAAGTAATTATTATGAGATAGTAAGTCATATTACAAGATAATAAGTCATACTTATGAGAAAGTATCTCATTATTATGAGTTATTAATATATATAATTATTTTTCAAGTAGATGAAAAACAGGTTTCCATATAAATGTCTAAACTAATAAATAAACCTTGCATAAATGCCTCTTATACTTCCTAAATTGGAGATACCTGGGCTACATTCATTGTCATTGTTCACAAGTGTGAACTGTGGAGTAAAGTGACTTATCATCACTGCAGTAGTGGAAACAGTTTAACACGTGTGATTTGCTTAAGTCTAAGGGAGGCTCCCGCATGAGTGCGCATGCGCACAAGAGCGACATATAGAGCAAGAAAGCGTTGACGACGGACCATATTTCAGGTATTATTTGCGGTAAAGAAACAAGTTTCCATCTGCGTAGAAAACACGACTTTCAGGTAAAAGCACATAACTTCTATTACTGTATAGAACAGCGAGTGTTAGCCTCTCCAGAAAAGTTTGGGGAGTTTTGAAAGCGTTTGTTGACATATCTATGTGGCGGTTTGAATGTTCTGTAACCTTTTCTCGACTGTAGCTGTCGCCTAAATGTCACAACATTTACCGCAGCAACGTGTGTAACTTTGGGAAGTTGGGTTAGACAACAAGGAACTTCTCTGTCTCTCTTGAAGTGAGTCAACTGTTAAGAGAGCGAAGAGGTTTCACTCTGACGAGAAATGCCCGCACTCTCTAAAAACTAGAAAGACAACATTATCTGACCCTCATCTCGTTAAATCTATCACTCGGTAATTTTAATGTCACGGATTAACAGTAAAATGTGTTTTTGGTTTTATTGTTGGCTTTTGAATTATGACTCACAGCCGCGTCCTCGTGACTCCGCGAGCGTGTTCCATCAATTTTCTGAGGTGGGGCGTGAGTGCTCTGTTTGTGTCCGTGACAGCAGGATTTGACTCGGTTTCCAGTAGTGAAACAGCAGAGTCACTCAGTCACTGGCTGTCGTTTGAGCGTTATTTCACTGACGTCCATGTCTCCGTGACACGAGAAATCTCTTACTACTGCTGCTGTGCAGTCTTAGAATAATTAAAAATGCAACTATAATGTAGATGCTTCTGGATACACGAGCGTAAACACAGTAGGTTTTCTGAATCTAAAAACACTCACAGTAACTTATTCAGAGCATACGTTTCATGGTTGTTCACATATAACATTACATATTGTGTGTATAAATGTGTTGTTTAGTCCACTTTGACAATTAGACTCCAGGTACAAAACATGTAATTAATGAAGTATTCATAAACAGAGCAATACTAGTGATAATTATTAACATCCTCTGTTTTAAGAAGCTCATCACAACCGATATCGAAAGTATAATTTGACTAGTAATGTCACTCAATGACATTATTTTCAATGAAAATTGACAAATCAGTGTAAATTCAAGCAAAAATCCCAAATCTGAAAGTGCTGCCTTTATATAAAATGGTGTTCCATTGTATTAACTCTGGCAATTAGTTAAAATGTGCTTAGATTCACAGTTGTTTTTATTTCAGATAATCAAAAATACTAGTATTATTAAAACTGAGCAAGACATTTGAAGATGTCCTTTTGGTCTCAAGGAAACTGTTACTTGTGCACATACAGGCTGCTACTGTCAGTCTCTGAAGACAAACTGCCGGTTCCACACCAGCGATGGCTTCCCTGTGGTGGCTGAACTCGAACCTCACCACTCACTTTTCAGACAATGAAACCTGCATCAGCTCGGCACACAGCACCGTACTGACTGGAGTCCCATTTGGAGGAGTGCCGGTTGTACTGCTTCTCGATTTTGCTGTCTTCCTGGTAAGTGTCTCTCTCGTTTGCCTCAGATGTGATTCCCGATCTAATGAATGTCCTGTGACACCAATTATGTCAACTTCTTTCTGTTGTGTCTTCAGAGGAAGGAAAATACTTGCTACTCCCTAGACTACAATCTTTTATTTTAAGCGTATTATTTAACTAAAGGAATCTTAACAATCTGCGATATAGAGCTGCAACTAAAGATTATTTTCATAAACTATTCATCCGTCAGTTATTTTCGTCAATGAATGAAGTATTTGTCAGAAAATGTTGAAAAGAGTTGATTGTTGTTTCCCAAACTGCGAAAAGATGATGTTTTCAGATGTTTTAACATTTCTTAAACTTTTATTTACTTATTCATGTTATATATTTTTAACACTTTCTTTTTAAAATAGTAATCCTGATTTTCTCCTTAACTTATTTATTATTACAATTATCTTTTTTACCTTTACATTTTTGGGCTTACAATTATAATATACCCTTTTAAAAAAGTTGTTATCGATTGCACTTGTAGTCATATCTCAAAGTTGTCTGTGTTGTTTTGAAAAGTTTGCGTGAAGCACCGTGGATCTGCCTTCGTGTATGTAAGGTGCTCTGCAAATAAAACTGCCTTGCCGTTCTTTCTCCCAGTAAATATGTCTTCAAGTGTAAATATTATTATTACTCTGTACAGGTCTTTCCACTGCGCTGTAATGAGCTATAATGGGTTTTTCTTTTCATCTACAGGTGCTGCTCCTCATCTTCTCTATTATCAGGAAGAAGTTTTGGGACCATGGGCGTATAGCGCTGATAGCAGACGCAGACACTGAATGGTAAACGAACAAACTTAAGCTGGGAGTAGTACACATACTGATCAGAAGACGAGAGCTAAGTTTAGTAAACTGGAATTATTACTGACACTTGAATTTGCATTTCAGGTTCCCCGAAGCAGGAAATCATCGAAATAATCGCTTTTTATCCTTTGTGTCTACAGACGATAACTTAGAATATGAACAGGTATGTAAAAGCACCATTAAACTGCACCTCTAGTCACGTTATGACAAATCAACACTGCTATTTAAATATTGTTTTAGTCATTATAGAGTAGATCAAGACATAGCCAAGCTTTACGATAACTGGCGTGACATTCTATCCTATCCATTACTAAGCCACTATTTTACTCTTGTATGCTTTTAACTAAACATTACAGTACAGTGATAAGTCATCAATATAATTTATGGCTGACTAAGCAAAGATTATCTTAATATTTTTACAAATCTGTGGTAAAATATTAAAGTCATTGATGCATATTGAAACTTTTGTTTTTACTGATATAGAACCCTAACTCACCCTCACCTAATCTCATCTCTTTGTCATCAGGGATTTTGCTCCTGGCTGCCATACATCCTCACAATGGAGTAAGTGACCGTGGTTTGACCCCTAATTCAATAACACCCATTGTTTCTTATCTTGTGTCGTATGCATTTCATGCTGCGTAAACAAGTCATGTGTTGGTTTTTCTAATTTGTGTGTTGTGTGTCTCTGTGTGTGTGCGTCAGTGAGGAAAGAATCAAAGCCAAATGCGGCATGGATGCCATTCACTACCTGTCCTTTCAGCGTCATGTGATCATCTTGCTGGTAGTTATGACCGTCACCTCCCTTGCAGTCATACTGCCTGTCAACCTGACTGGAGACCTGCTCGGTGAGTTCAGTGTTATTACTGACTGTCTCACGGTCTCACAACATTCTACAAACTAAAATACTAATATCAACTAGTGTCTGATAGTGTCTGAAACACAGACTTACATACTTTACACTGTATTTTCACCCATTAATTAAAAAAAGAAAGAAAAAAAAAGTCAATTTAATCCAGTCTAATTTAGCCAGGTGTGTATTTAATTTATATTTTATGGTGTGTTCATGGAGCTTCATTTTCTTGACTCTACGCACTCACATTTTAATTAAAAACTGTCTGGTTTCCTCTTTTAGGCAATGATGCCAAAGATTTTGGAAGGACGACTATTGGGAATCTTCAAAAGGGGTAACTATTGAATGAGACTATGAACCTATTAAAAAGCTTCGATTGTGCGGAGGGGTTTTGTGATTTTAATCATGCCAAAATGTTTGTCATCTCTGCTCCCAGGGACAATCTGCTATGGTTGCACACAGTGTTTGCCGTGATCTACCTGGTCCTGACAGTTGTTCTGTTGCGACGTCACACATCGCAGATGAAAGACATATACAGCGAGACAGTGAGAGTTTTGATGTTACTTTACATAAGGAACTTAATTCACACTATTTCTTTCTTCTATTCATCTACACATGTATGATGAAAGCTGCAGCAGATCATGGGTCAATCTTACTAACTAGATATCACTACTGTTTCCCTTCGTAGACCAGAAACACCCTGTTTGTGTCCTGGATTCCCAAAACGGCAACAGAGGAAGCTGTGAAGACCCATTTCACGTGAGTGGACTTAACTGATAAAGTGCATCCACCGTCCTCAGCGAGTTGGCTCTCAGTCTTGATGCATTGTACTCGCATCTCACCATAAATAGTAGCCACCTGCCGCATTCCTCACTGTTGTTATTGTTTTTGCACAGAGAGGCCTATCCTTCCTGTCAAGTCACTGCTGTGACTCTGGGCTATGATGTGGCCAAGCTCATGCAGCTTCATAAAGAAAGGTGAGAAATCACATGTTGGATTTAAGTTGTGTGCAGTTAATCTTCCTTAAAATTTTAGTTTTACGGTGAATAGATTTCTCTGCAGCGTGACAGTTGTCCATTGCTACAAATCCAGAAATTCACTGTGTATTTCACGCTTATTGTTTTGCATATTGCAAGAATGTCTACAGAGGTGCAAGCAGCATGTGAAGCGTCCTTATTTTGTTACTTTATATAAACCAAATTGTGTTTTTTAACCCCCAGGGTTCGAGCGGGGAAAAACCTGCGCTACTACGAGCTCGTCTTCCAGAGAACAGGAAACCGTGAGTTGATAAACCCGCGCGTGTGTGGGAGCCTCTGTTGCTGCGCCAACTCTGAGAAGGTGAGGTGAATGCTTTCATCATGTGTCACTTATGTAAGGATTTATTGGAAAAGATAACTGAACTAAATACAGCAAATCAAAGGTTGTAATTCATTTCACTCACACGGGCAATGAATTAAAGCTGCTGTGCGTAACGTTCTGTGATTTCATTTTATATATTTTATTTTTTTTGGTGATTATGATTCAGTAAAACAGAAACAAGGTTATTTGACGACATTCTTAGAGCAATCAACACTGCATTTGACTATGTTTTGAATGTTATAGACTATTGTTTATACTTAAACGTTACACACACTACAGTATTAAGGAGTTATTTTTACTGCAAGGTTCAAATAATGATTTAAAGTTTTAAATATGTTGTGTCTGTATGCTTTTTTTTTTTTTTTTTAGGTTGACGCCATAGAGTATTACTGTGCTAAAGAAAAGGACCTGCTGGAAGAGGTGAGCAAGCAGGTGGAACTTGTGCCACAGCGCCCCCTGGGGATGGCTTTTGTGACCCTGCAGAACGAGTCTATGGCTAAGTAGTGAGTAGCTTTTTCTGAGCGCTTGTGCCTGTAATTATACGGTGAAGAAACCACTGTTAAATCTGAAGCATGTGACAGAACATGTGAAACCCCGTCCAAGAGTAATACTCACAATAATGCGGTAGATCCAGCCCACACCTTTAACACGTGGACAGAGGACAGAGAAGACACAACAGAACACAGAGTGACACGTGACAGTTGAAAATATGAACATTTGTTCTCAACTATGATGAGTCTGAAATCAGCAGGATGACATGAGGTGACAGTGTGTGTCATCTGGTCTAATCAAGACATTTACTCTCTTTTATTGTCAACACATGACTTGTTTTTTTTTTACTGGGAACAGGTCGTCGTCGCATGTTAATGTTTATCACTAACTGCTGTCATTGACTCTCACGTCAGCATTCTGAAAGACTTCAATGCAGTCGAGTGTGGCAGCTGTTGTGGGAAAGAGCCCCAGCCTTCATCCAATAGCAGAAACCTGAAAGTGAATAAGTGGAGCATCAAGTTCGCCCCTCACCCAGAAAATGTGTTCTGGTAAGATCTACGGCACCAAACCACCAAACACGTCATTACGTCAAACGTCATTTGGATCATTTGTCTTGTTGTCAATTATTGAGAAGACACGTTTTTCTCTCTCTTCCTTACTTCTTCCCTTTTCCTCCTTGTGCCACAGGGACAATCTGTCAGTGCAGGGATTTCCCTGGTTCATGCGCTATCTGGTGCTCAACATCGCCCTTTTCTTCCTGCTCACCTTCCTCACCACTCCGACTATCATTATCAACACCATGGACAAGTTTAGCGTGACAAAGCCCATTGACTATCTCAACGTGAGTCTCGTAAACATACAAACACGTTTGTCACAAGTTTACTTTCAAGTGTATTGCAGTGATCTTTTCTTTTCTTTTTTAACCTTAGAGCCCTATTATCAGTCAGTTCTTCCCCACTCTGCTGCTGTGGTCCTTCTCTGCATTACTGCCAACCATAGTCTACTATTCCACACTAGGAGAAGCACACTGGAGCAGGTATCACAATCTCTTTCTCACATACACACACACAGGTTTGTGTAGTTGTGCTTCTTTGTACACTGCATGAACATCCATTTATCTAGTCAGCCAAAACAAAGCCTTATCGTCAAACATAACCAGTTCATACTTAACCCAATCCTATTTCAAAGCTCTAAACTTAACCAGTTCCTCAGAAAGTCTCTGGTCCTGACAAGGTCAAAGTGTATGCCTTAATTGGTTATAAAAAGCTAACAAATAGAACACGCACAGACACACACACCGAGGAAATAGGTTTGATCATATTGCCCGTGTCTCTCAGGTCCAGCGAACAGCTGAGCATGATGGGTAAACTCTACTTCTTCCTGCTCTTCATGGTGCTGATCCTCCCGTCACTCGGACTCACCAGGTAATTTGTGTAACCATCACTTTTAATAATCAGGTTTCCAGGATCCATGATGATTTTATATTTGCACTAGTAATTCGAATGAAATAAACTACAAAAAAAAAATGATCAGGTGTAAGATTTAAGTTAGACATGCTTGTGTGTGTCCACAGTAAAATGCGCAGAATATATGTGAACGTCACATGCAAGTGTTATCTTCCTTTCAAGCTAGTTACTGCATTTTTCCTTTGTCTTTTCAGCCTTGCTGTATTTTTCCGCTGGCTGTTTGATAAAGAGTTTCTAGCAGATGGAAAACTAAGGTTTGAGTAAGTATTTCCTCTTTACTGATCTGTGTGTTAATCAACAATGTTCAAATTTAATTTCACGAATTCAACAAGAGTTTGTCTCACTGTTTCAGTCCTTCCTGAATCAAGTTCCTTGTCTTGTCCTAAATGTATTTTACTAATCAATTGTACTTTATTGTCCTCTATTCTTTTATCTGTTTGTTTTCCCTTTCTTCTCTACACCAGGTGTGTGTTTCTACCTGACCAAGGGGCCTTTTTTGTCAACTATGTGATCGCAGCGGCCCTGATCGGCTGTGGGATGGAACTGCTGCGGTTGCCTGCGTTACTGCTTTACTGCATTCGTTTGATATTTGCAAGCTCTGCCGCTGAAAGGAAATATGTCAAACAGGTCTGTAATAATACACTGTTTAACTATAACTCTTATTGTGTTATCAGAATGTGTAATGTAAAAATATGTTATTGATATTAACAAGATCGATAAATGAGATCTCATGTTTGCTTGTAAACTCACAAAGTCTCCTGTCTTACAGAACCAGGCTTATGAATTTCAATACGGAGCCATGTATGGATGGACCCTCTGCGTGTTCACTGTCATCATGGCTTACAGCATCATTTGCCCTATCATCGTGCCATTTGGTGAGTATATCAGTCTTTACCAGAGCCATATATGTAAAGTCACATGTTGTGTTGTGGCTCTTAATGGCTGTCTTGTGTGTCTGACTCCATCAGGTCTCGTGTACATGCTCCTGAAACAGCTGGTGGACAAATACAACCTGTACTTTGCCTACCTGCCCGCCCGCCTTGATGTCCATGTCCACCTGGGAGCTGTCAATCAAGCTCTGGCCGCACCCATCATCTCCCTTATATGGCTCTACTTCTTTTCCGTCCTCAGAACAGGTAAGAGACAAGCGTCGGCTTAACTGGCCAAAAGGTGAAAGCTGTATTGCGGAACTTTTACACGTTAGATTCATTTTCAGATGAGTTCACGAAGGTGTCGAAGGCGTTAACCTAGGTTTTTTCCTCCACTCATGCCTTAAAAATTAAGTGTTAATATCACAAACTCTCTTAACATTCCCATCCATGATTCCTTAAGTGAAGCATGTCTACAGTGTAACAACAATGCCATTATTGCCCTTGTGTAAGTATCCCATGACATGCAGCTGCAAAATAAAAGACTTTGTTCATGTGTTAGGTTTCTGGGCTCCCACATCTCTTTTCACCCTGGTTGTCCTGTGTATCACCGTCTTTATTGGCATCAGCTACACCTGCTTCGGTCACTTTAAATACCTCAGTCCACTCAACTATAAGGTGAGTGTTCGCCTCTGTGTTCACATGTTTGCCGTCTCTCAGAATTACCAAGCCCTAATGTTGTTTGTTTTATTTTGCAGGTGAAAGACAGGGGCGAGGAAACAGCAGAAGAAGACACAGAGGTATTGCTCTTATTATGCAACAAATTCCAACATCATTAAATCACAACTTTGATATTAGGTTGTGGTATATTCATGCACTTTCTGTCCTCTTATTATGTCATTGATGTTTTAAAGTTTTTTTATTATTATTATTATTATTATTATTATTATTATCTCAATCACAGTGAAATACCAAATTAGGGGATTGTGTGGTTGAGAGATATAAATATATAAAATACAGATCCTTCCGAGTATTTCTAAGTTGTGACGGCATCTAGACTCGCGTGAGATTGTTGAACAAGTTTAACTGCTCTTCACGCTTTCTCACTTCTTAGGGAGTGCCAGGCAATCATACTCTTGTTTGTGTGATTTCAGACTAGACCTACTAGAGGTTTATCTTTTGCTAACCTTTACCATGCTCTTGTATCAAAGTCATACTGATACGCACTATTTTATCAAAGGTACAGTATGTGTTTCTGTTGTGTTTATTACTCATTTTTCCTCTTTTGTTTTTGAATAATTGCAGGTCTACCTGCCCAGAGTGCTTAATCCAAAATCACCAGCCAGCGCCACACTGGGGTCTAAAAATGATCAGTCTTATGGCGCCACAGAAAGTAGCCTCAACAGCAGCTTCAGTCCAGTGGAAGATGAAGTGTGTTTTAACAGTGGAGGCAAAGGCAAAGATTCTTGATTCCTCTGACGACTGACTGAGCTCAACCATTGACAAACGGGCAGAGTGCTTTGGTTTGAGCGGACATCGCCTGCCAAGGGAATAATGTGTTGCTTGATGGTAACAATGCACTATTTATATCGAGTAATATAAGATAAGATATTTATGTAATAGTAAATATCAACAAATAGAACAAACGTATATGCAACAGTATTGCAGGAGTTTTGCAAACAAAAACTTTGGTATGTAGATTTATACAAATGATGAATGAATGTTTTGACTAGGTCAGCCTTTAAATGTAGGGGCCGGAACACTTTGACATTTTATACAATGGTTTTAGTCATGTGACAATGTGTGGTTCCGGGGTAACATTGGATTTCACCCATGTTACACTTTATTTTCGAGAGAATTTACATTTATGATTACATATTGGTGGTGAACCTGAAACATACTGTACATGCTATTACAATTACGTGGGTACAATTGTACCGACTCCCCCCTCTGTAATGTATTTTGAAATAATGTATATAATTTAATCTATGCCAATCTTATCTTTTTTTTAATGTGTAATTTAACAAAAGGAGCTAAATCTTTAAAGCAATGCGTTCATTAGTTGGAACTAATAATATGGACTGTTGAAACGCTGTGCTGTTTTAAAATAAATACATGCAGGAACAACAGTACTGCTGTCAGGGCTTCTTGTCACTTGGGGGCACTGTTGAGCAGCGGTTGGGCAACTTAACCTCTGCAATATTCATGAAGGAGAGAAGGACGAATGCACAGTGTTGCACTGAGGATTTTTTAACTCGGCCTGACATTGTATGAGCCAGTTAACTGAGCGACAATCCCAGTAGCTCTGCCTCCTCACCTGATCTTTTACTGCTGTCTCCCCTTCTGTTTTCCTTTGGCTCCCACTTGTCGTGCCCTTTTTCCCCTTTCACAGTACGGTACCTGCCTCTGCAGAAGAAAGACCTGCGTTATCATTTAAGGGCTTTGGGCATGCTAATTAACACAGTTAAAGGAGTACTAATGTAACAACATATCTGCACTCGCCACTTTATTAGGTACACCTGCTCTACTGCTGCTTAATGCACATATATAATATGCATTTGGGGATGTTAGACACGGTAGACAGGTAACTGTAACTGAAATAACCACACTTGATAACCAGGTATGCAAGAAACCAGATCTGTCTTACCTTAAAGCAGAAGGGCTACAGCAGCAGAAGAACACACCAGGTGCTACGTTTGCTCTTAACTTGGGTGTCTTTGGTGTTCCTAATAAATTGGCTTGTGAGTGTAGGTTATGAAAACAGGGGGTTTGCCTGCTGGATGAGGGTCTGTGTAACTTCTAATAAAGCCTCACTGTGGTTCTTGAACTGGACAACAAAAACGAGAAGCAGCTTAACAACAGCTGGGTGCTTCCTGTATCCTACCCAAACAAGCCAGATTCTATGTAAAATGATCCCCAGCATGCCGGACATGATAGTGAAACTCTCAATATCCCTTTGGATTGTTGATAAAAATCACAAACCTCTTAAGCAAAGAGAATTAAAAACAGCCAGTGCCTCAACAAATGCAGTGAGAAAGCTGTGCGGGGTCAGGATGCAGGGGCACTAATAACTCGCAGATATCCTCATGTGGCTCCAAGCATGACTTGAGAATGAGATGAAGACTTTTGATATAAGACACTTGAGCCCTGATGGTTGAGTCCGTTTAATGCAGTTTCAATAAATGCTCACTGCTGGAGACTGTCTTATGTTGGCTCAGTGGAGCAGCAGAAACATGAGGTTAGGCTGCTCAGGTCTGGGAAGCAGAGTGAGTCCCAACAGCAGCAACTGAAACTACAGTGAACACGTCTGTAAAAAAAAAAAAAGACCACTCGCTAAACTTTGACCTGTTGTCAAACACCAAAAATTCCCTGGCTTCGTTTCCTACACACATGGGTTTTGACCCCTGCTAATGAAGGTGGGAAAGTCTGATCTTAAATATTTCCAATTACATGGAAAATGCCCTGCTCGCTGATGCCGACACTTGACCATATTGTAAGGCTTGTAACTGACACACTTGAGTCTGATCTCTACAGTGTGTGTTGGTAATGCTTTGTTTTACTGGTTTGCAACTTTCTAGTCATTTAGAAAAATACACTCTTTGTTGAAAGTATGGAGAAAACAGCCGTTAAGTCCACAAGAGAACAGTTGTACTGAGGAAATGTCAATAACTAGGTCAGAGACCTGTAAAATAGGCAGTGCCTTGAGTCTTCAAAGTCGTATTACTTGTTGGAAGAGAAATTTGATGTGACTCTCTATCAGTCAATTTCTGAGCATCTGAGTTGTCAGTGAGATGATCTTCAGACACCGATTCAGCTGATTGTAGCTCAATATAAACAGCATGTAGTGATAAGAATCTTTCACATTTAAAAAAAATTAGGTGTCAGTGCCATCTGGTGGCCAACTTATCTAACGAGAAACCATTTAAAATGCCTTTAAATATCTTTTCTTTCTTTCTTTCATTTATGTATGGGAAGTGGCCCTTTGCACAGCAGCCATTTTGACAGTGCCGTGGTGTAAATCATCAAGTTAATGACGGCTGAGTTCCATTTAGCTTCCTCAGTTTCAGTGTGCATGCTGGCTCTGACTTCCATGGACTGAACAGATTCATCGTTGATGAGTTCAGTAAAGCCTGTGCTTTTCCTGCGTGTGCTTTACAAGGGTCACGGTCACTTGTTAGAGGACTCATACAACAATATATACGATGTATAGTTTATATGCTGTGAGCAAATATTAGTATCATCTAACCAGTTTTGTATAAAGTACCTTAAAGGGATACTTGGGTAAAAGTACAAGTAGAAAATTACTTTGAAGTCACCTCTTATAATATTAAGTAGTAAGTAAAAGTCTTAAAGTATATGACATTTCCTGTACTTAAGTACATTTTATATCATAAAATTACTTTTGATACTTAAGTTTTAGAAGTAGTACTTAATAGTATTTTTATTTTAGTATTATTTTTACTATAAGTATTTAAGAGTTGAGATTGAGCCATGGTGGCTCAGTGGTAGGGCGAGTTGTCTTTCAACTGGAAGGCTGTGGGTTCAATTCCTGGCACTTTTAGTCTATGTGTGTTCTTGAGCAAGACACTTAACCCAGTGTGAATGGGTGAATGGCAAAACTATAGTGTAAAGCAGCTCAACAAGACTAGAAAAGCTCTATATAAATACAGACCATTACCAACTCTTCTTGTTCTGATTTTACTTGGTAGTAACGAGTAACAAAGATAGTGAGAGGAGATGTAGTGGAGTAAAAGTTTCTATAAATATAAATAACAGTAAGTAAAGTACAGATAGGTGAATTATGTACATTAAAACACTGCATGTAACAAATTAGTGTTTATACTTTCAAGGATACGGACAAATACTAATGAGAGTAAACAAAAAAGATTTGAAATTGGAAACCAATAAAACTGATTATACTACGTGTTGTGATATGAAACCGTAGTGATTTAGTCTCTTCTCCAGATCAAAACATTTATCGAGTCTTAATCCAAAAACCTCTCTGATTGTGTCTTTTGTGGAGGTGTGCAACCCGCGGAACCCAGTGCTCTAGAAGCATTCTCGGTATTGTTTCCATCCGTGCTTTTGTGCACCTCAGACACTATTATTTAGTCACTTCACTCCTTCTCTTTCAGCGTTCACTTAATTCTGCACTCCCAGGCCACTGGACTCAAGAAAGAGCTGCTGTGTGTGTCTGTGTGTGTGTGCGTGCACCTTTTAACGTGTGTACGTATCAAACGGGAATTAAACCCATTTAGAGTTCTGAAGTTTTAGGGTCAGGTTTCCTTCGTGTCGCCACCAAGATCGATGGATGTGACCTCTGACTGCCCCAATTTGTATACAAACATAGCGCCGGCCAATGGCGGTGTCGCATGGGATCTTGCCAGCCAATGAGGACACCCGGCTACATCGTGCTCTGCGGGCACTCCCATCTTTTGTCCATCAGGATTAGTGCCGTGGCAACGCTAGTCGCCCGGGAGGTGAGTTTCCCAGAGCAGCAGGACAAGGACAGAAACAGACTGCTTCATTCCAACTATTACTTCCTTCCCAGCCAATTGGGAAACACAAATGAAGTGTGTGTGTGTGTTCATGTGTGTGTGTGTGTGTGTGTCTGTCACTCTGTGGCTTGCAACTCCAAAACTTCCACCTTACTGCCAACTCTAATGAGGTGCCATCCTGAGCAACAAGCTCAAAGTGTGTTTGTCTGTGTGAGTGAGTGGAAGGGCTGGTGAGGGGCTGTCCTTGTGTATTCTCTTCTGTGTGGGTTACTTTGTGGTGAAGTCACCCCACTCTCCCTCCCTTTTCTGGTGGTGGACTACATTAGCCAGAAGGGCAGAGGGCCAGGCAGCTGAAATCACCACTGCTGATCAAGCATGTGACTCCAGACCGAGCCCTTTTGTTTGGACAATTACAGCCAACACACACACACACTCGCTCTCTTGCGACTGCAGTGTGGCATGGGAATAAGCAAGCATGGGAATGAATAGACATTAAGAATTACTAAAACTTGGCTTGTGTTGAAAGTTTGTCAGATTGCTGGACTTGAGAAAAAGTGCCTGCGATGGTTTTACATGAAATGCAATACAACATTTGGTCAGACTTTGTTTTGTAGACAGCATCCAACCTATTTACATATTTTAACGTCTGTGGCTGGGTTTCGCCATTCAACCGGTGACGTCAAAGTGCTTACACGCACCAAAGGTTTTCTGTAGAATTGATGAATGTTCTGTCGGTGCACATCGAGCTGAAAGCAGTGGCAGCAAAAAAAAAAAAAAAACTAGCTCGGATTCAGCTGTAAAAGTGGTTAGAATTTTATAGTGAGAAAACACAAATGTGATTGGTACTAAATACTGGGCTATAAATTTAGACAGTGAGGAAATGACTGTATGAACGAAAGCGACGCTCTTCCAGCAAGGATCTCAGAGTCATATACTGTAAGGCTTCTGGAAAACATTAGCAGTGGTTGAAACTGAGACCATCCAACAAGGTGGGGCGACCAAAAACAGGATCAGGAACCACAACATGAGCCCAACACTGGCAGACGGTTCAAAATCACTTGTTGAACAAAAGCCAATCATGTTTCCACTATGTTTAACTCCAGCCAGCTTCACAACACCGACCAGGATCGGTGGCTCTGCTCCAGGATAAAACCACCAAAACAGTGTCTGTTCAGTGTCTTTTAAATAGGATTTCCAGTATTTGCTTCCTCACACGATTTACAGGATACACGGCTCACAGCAGCTGTTGATTTTAGTGCTGTGTGAATAAAATGAGCATTTGACAAAGAGTGGTAAATCATATCAATAAGGTCATGTTACAATTATAAATGCAATTTGATTTTAAAAATCAGGAAGGAGAGGAGAGAATTTTTTTTCACCCAAATAAGTGATGATAAATGAATATTTTTGCCTATTTAGCCAAATTTTCCATCCACAAGGCACAATTTATGGACCCCATCCATATTTATGTGCTTTTATGAGAGCCGACTCTATATAAAGTATCTAAAATTATTGAAATCAAAATGTGCCAGACCTAAATTACTAAAGAATAATCTCACAAATGGAGTACTTTAAGTCTTTTTTTGTTCTCCATTCATTCATTTATTTATCTATTTTATGTTGTTGTGCATGTTTCCATTTTTCTTTTTTTACCTAATGTTCTGGTGTAGTGTTATTTATATTCTTTGTTTATCTCATAATATGTTCAAATGCCTCACAGTGTTGTAAATGACAAGTTTAAATAAATAAATACATAAATAAATAATATAAAATAATGGTTGCTCTCTACTGCCTGCACACACTTGAAAGGCCCAGCCAGTCAAACCACAGACATGGGTAAATAAACATAAGATTAAAAGTAAAAAAAGAAAAAAAGAAAAAAGTAAATATAAATGCAATAAAATTAAACAATTAATTCATTGCATTTTTATTTAGCAAAAAGAGGCTAACCAGACTCTCATACATGATAATAATTCAGTTTTATATGCGGGAAACATTATGAAAACACGATTTAATTTAACGCGACACTTTCAAGCGAAACGTGTAACCGTATCCATGGTAACCACGCGCGCCCACGCACACACCAACCTCAAAATGACGTCACGCTTAGTTGCCACTTTGTATTGTTCTTACCGATATATATACATATATATATAGTGTTCTAATCACAGAATTGGACGGTGTCGCCGACATAAGAATATTCTGCGTTTGCGGCGACATGAAAGGAGAGAGTCGAACACTTTCATATGTTTAATACGTCACTTGTGTCGAGAATAACGCACACTTTGACACGGTTTGTTGACATTAGCAACCACCGTAGGAGCGTTCAGACTCGTTTGTGTTGGCTGTTATATATTCATGTGCTACAATTCGAGGAAATTCGAGTAACTAGAGTAAAAAAAATGGACTCGCAGACGTTGTACTTTTCATTGGAACTTGTTGCCGGAAGCGGCCACATTTTGAACATTGAGCAGAGAACTGCTCTGCAGACTTCACTCATGATTCTGAGGAAAAACTACAAATTCGGACGTGTCTTGTTTTGGGGCAAAATACTGGGATTAAAGGAGGATTATTTTATTGCCCAAGGGAGAGGAGAGGACGAGCTGAAGGATAAAAAGAACCTGTACAGGTAAAAGTCAATTTCACTATCTACCGATTCATTTTTCTTACCCTGTTTAAACAACTAAGCTGTTATTAATAACATAATATATTGATACATGTATCACCAGCTATAGCCAGCCATTTCAAAAACATGTTCCTACTGTGTGGCCTTCAATCAAGTCCTGGTCACATGTTTCCACCAAACCATACATTTCCTGTAGTTTACAGATTATATCAGATTTCTCTTTTTTTCTATATCTGACCTTGTTATTTTGACTAGTAGCAGACCGATGCCAACGCTGAGTATCAGCTCTGCTCATCCTTAGGGGAAATACCTTCGAATGAATGGTTCTTACCTGTCATCTGTAGCTTCAACTGCATGGATTGGTTCCTTCTGCCCCCTGCCACCAACTGCTTGATCAACGAAGTGTCCAAAGCTGCCAGAGGTCGCTTCATTGGAGACCCCTCACATGTGTATGAGCGTGTCCTCCGCATTCATTTGGAGGAGGATGAAGAGCACGAGGAAGTGGTAAGTAGTGGTTTATGATACCAATAATATCATACATACAATTCTGTGATAATCAATATATTGCAAGACAGTCATATGTTTTACTTTAGAGTGCCTATATGTATATATATGTATATATATATATATACATATACTCCTACATACTGTATATGTTTTAGCTCAGCATTAGGTATCAGAACTATTAAGAAGATAGTTGTGTGGCCACAAATAAACATATACGGTAGTAAAAGAGAGTACTAGTTTACAGTATCTCTGGTCAGCTTCCAGCAACTAAGTGTTTTTATACATGAAGTGCAAAGGACTAGGTGTGGTATTTCATGTTCATTTTTCTGTTTGTTATAACAGTAACTGGACTGTTATTTGTTTCAGGTCAAAGTTAGTGAGGAGAACAGGCTGGCGGTGACAATTCACTGGATCGATGAGGAAGCCTCTGTGGTACCACGTGGTGCATTCATCAAGAACCCGCATGGCATTGTCCAGATGAACCGCAGTTTTTGTGGTAAATTATACAAATGACTGTGAGCCTGTGTCTCACTGTGAAGCATTAACATTTGTAATTGCACGTGAAATTATCCTGAGATGCTTAATTAAAGTATTGCATGAACGTGGTTTTCTTTTAATAAGAACCAAAATGTCAAACAGGACATTGTTCAGTTTCCTGTGCAAATGTTTGAATGTACTTCACGTGTACCTTTTTTCTCAGGTCTGTCGGACTCGGAGGCTCGGAAGCTTGACAGTTTCCTTCACTTCAGGGAACCAAGAAATCAGAAGGAATCCATCCTGGGGATGTGTGAACTGAACCAAACCATTGACTTTCTGGATGTCTTGAGCGATGACATTCCTAAAGGTGAGGGCCAGAGAGCTCAGTTAATATGACACCAAAACCGTGCCACCTGTTGCTTCGTCATTTGCAACAATAATCATGAAGCAAAAGGTGACATTCAAATAAAAAGTTATTCTAAACACACAACAAGATGTTAAGTATACCATAAATAATTGAATTAATACTCACTTATTGTGCAGTAACGTAGTTTAAAGCATGAACTGATGATAATGAGTGTTGGACATGTGTGGTCACCAGCTACAGGCATTCAAGCTGTTGGAAAAAATCACACTCTGGAGGCCAATGCTTAACAAACATTGCTGGAAAAAGATTCATATAAATGCAGCTGTGATAAGCTGTGTCGCTCCATTCTGTGTACGTGGACACGATACAAACGTCTGCGACCAAACATGCAACAGATGTCTGACATGAGAGAGTTTCCACACGTGTTGTGTACGTTTGCGTGTTCTTGGAGTAGATGCGGACGTCAACAGTGTCATCGCTGCAGCAGATACTGCACAGCTGTCTCAATGCCACACTCGCTGCAGTTACTGCAGGAAAAACAGTTAACATTTGTCAAACGGGACCTCTCGGGAGAGAGCGGTGTGATACAGCTTAAAACTAGAACACAAGTGCTTTTCTCTGAAACCCTGAAGCCGTGGCTCCACAGCTTTCCACAACCTGTGTCCAGCTCTTGATTTACAGCTGCAGGTCTCACATTCTGCGGCACAAAAAACCTCCTCAATACAAACATGTACTGTGTAATTTTTTGTCAAATTGTTTCTCTTTGTGTAACAAAATCATAATCCTCAGAGGGTTTTAATGCTAACATTGAAATTCCAGTTTTTGCCAAGATCATGTCACACCCAAACATACTGAGAAACAGGTTTGACTCCCAAGTATCAAAGGCACAAAGGGCTAATTTATTTGGGTATCCCTCAGCTGCCACAACATGTGAATAGTATACTTGTCTTGGAAAATTTGACCAATTATTCTTCTACTAAGTCTTTGCAGTAATGAAGTGGCAGCCTCTGTTTACACGTACTCCGACTTTGCTTGCAGGATCATGGAGTCTGCAGTTTGAATGTGCCAGAAAAGTCTGCGTGCTCCGCAGTCTGTTGTGGCTCGGCCTGACCTTCTACCATGTTCCAGTGACGCCACATAGCGGATACATCTACATCGGCAACGGGTACAGGAATTTGGACCTTAATTTCATGCTGTAAAGAGACATCTTGAAACTTTGTTGACATTTTATCTTCATAAGTCATATGAGTTAAAGTCATACAGTTTATGTTTATAATAGTTGCACGATAAGTCTGAATGTGACGTGGTTGTGATAGGATAAAAAATAAAGAACCTTTCAGCAAATTACTTGAATAGTTCCATCCTGATATACTTACATGGAGCCGATTGTGCAGGGAAGTGAAAGAAAATTAAAAAAAAAAAGCTGAAAAATTTGACTAAAACTCTCCTTTAATTAACTTAAAATGGCCAAAAGAGGATTTAACTAAATAAGCCTCATTGTGAAAGTAAAACTGATTACAAATGCATAGGACTTAAGTTTTATCAGACAGGTTTGTGTCCATTGGTCATGAAAGTGAAAGCAGCAAAAACTGATCTAATGGCCCATGATGTGTGTATCAATGCATAGACTAAATAATGTGCAGCCCTTCCATTTAGTTCTCATTCCTATACAGTAAACAAATGTTGGGAGGCAGAATAAACAGACATTTTATTTGTACATCTGTGTTGCCTTGAGTTTACAGAGTCAACATACCACCTACTTTGAAAGTGTTACACTAACCCAGTTGTTGCTCACACGGTTGTCAGCGAGTTCACTTCAAGGGCTTGTTGGAAAAAGCCACAGAGACAAAATAGATGGCTCTGGGTGGGATTGAGCGTGATTCATTCAAAGTGGGACTCAGTGTAATAAACAAAAGGTAGAATGACAGATGGATGAAGGCTTTAGTCACTCAAAAGTCACAGGAAACTGCAGAGCTAATGAAAAGATGTGAAAGTCCACTGCGTCCTTGCATCGTGGGCCATTTACAGTTGCTGCACTTATTCTTCAGGCTTTCAGTCCTTCAGTGTTTCATGTAAAGAGGCCTGGCACCATAACGCACATTGTCCTTGAGTGCTGGGTGGCCAACAGGCATACGCTTCTTACACCATTTCAGTCCTGTTTTGTAGATGGGTTTCACCGTTTTGACGGACCAGCGAGTCAAATATCTGTAAGGAAAGAAGAGAGGTGTAAACAGAGCCGGATTAAATAAATGGACTATACTAGGCAGACTGTATTTTTTGGGCCCCCCTCCATCGATGTTATTTATGAATTGAAATCTGAAACTTACCAAAGTTACTAATAAAAGTTAATTCACATTTTACATAGTGTATAGTCTTTGGTTACGAGTTGGTTCTTTGTATGCCAAAATAAGTCATGTGTCGTATATTAAACAGTCTATCAGACTATTTTTTTATATTTATTACCGTATATTATCGTATTTATTTATATTTATTACCGTATTACTACAAGGCTCTATTAAATGCTATTAAATTATCCTTATCTTATCAATTGCGAGTGTCATTGTTAAGGCAGTAGTACTAGTAAATCACCAATAGGTGTCAGCATTGCTATGTAAACAGAGCAAATAAGATAAATGTTGCAAGCTATTGCATTTTGCAGAAAATCTTAATTAAATGTGTTGATTAAATTGAATAGTTTAATAAGTAGTCAAATATACAAAGACCAATAACATTTGCATTAAGAGAAACTGTGCTGTAGTGGTAAAGAGGTTTATGTTCATGGACAAGCATCACCTCTCTTCCATTTTCTGGTATTCAACACTCAGCAGCTCAGCTCCTGGTCTGGACTGTTCAGCAGTTTTCTCCACTGGTCTGGATGTTTCTCTGGATGGTGTACTGTGCAGTGTTGTTTTTGGAAGCCATTCTAGATTTAGTCTTAGTTTTAGTCTTTTGGACTAAGCGCTTATTAGTTTTAGTCACGTTTCAGTCATTTCTATAGTGCAGTGTCACACATAAGTTTGACACAGTCAGTTGCGGTGGTGCGCCGCAACCGACTCTAGCTCGGCTTGGAAGGGCTCGGGGCGAAGGTGGTTTACAACGAACCCCCGCCCGGACCTCGCCACGGACATGTGCACTCGCTGCGGCTTCTCCCGCCCGCCTGCCCCCAGCGCGACTGTCGATGGGAGCAGACTGTCCTCAGAACGCCCTGACAGCGTCGCGTCATCAGGACGAGGAGCATAAATCGTCTTGAAATGCTGACCAAGTCATATTTAGGTTTTGATTGTCCCTCTGTCTGGGCCCCCTGCCAATCGGGCCCTAGGCAGGTGCCTAGTTTACCTTTGCGTTAATCAGGCTCTAGGTGTAAAACACCTTTTTCGTTTTAACTACAGTGGACACACAATACATACTGAGCATTAGTAGATGATGGTTGAAAACATACAGTCACAAATGCCTACACTACCTGTTAAGCTGTGGCTTCGGCCTCAGCCTCGTTGGGACATGGCCTTCTGGAAGTTTGGGTCTGTGGTCAGGGAACAGACCTTGAACACAGAGGAAAATCAGGCAAGTTAAAGCTTGATTAGATTTACGTTACATATTAAGAACTACATTTTACAAGGAAAGTGCCATGAAAAAAGGTGGTGATGGGTTACAAACCAGTGTGAATAACTATAATGATAAGCAGATATTAAGCTTCAATAGTGAAAGCTGTAATGAATTAAATGCTTTAAAGTAATTCAATGCCTCAACCTGAATTCATGTACTGCCATCAGCAGTGTCATATTCAATAATTTCATGTGTCTCCAACACCAAAATCTTTTTGAATTTGCCTTAACCCTGCAATGGAACCCTGGTATACTGTACTCTGTGAGATCAGAGTGCAAAGAAATGTCTCTGAAACTATTTGAAACGGAGAAAAAAAAAAGAAAGAAAAAAAATGCGGGAACACACACCGGCTCTGTGAGCCATCTGCACACAGATGGTTATCTTGCGATGCTCCTCTGGGCAGAGGCCAGTGATTCTCCTGGGCAACATTCCTCCATCTGACCTGATGAACTGACGGAGCAGCAAGACATCCTAGGACAGTCAACAAAGCAAAATCAGGCCCTTTTAACAGACGGTAACATTTTCACAATATTTCGATGATTATTCAGAGTTTGCATGCCTTTGTATGCATTTACCATGTAGTTGTATTTGTGCTGTAGGTTCCATCTGTAGATAGGACAATTGGCTGTGGGGTTTGGAGGTTGTGGTCCTGACGGAACATCCACGATTTGTCCCTCAATCTGACAAAAGGTGTTACAACAGTAAGCATGGTGGCTTCTCTCAGGTTTATGTAGTCAGAGTACCATTACTCACTATCATAAAAGCTTTACTTGTTTATTCCCGAGTCCATTGTGATATTATCTACTGCTTGTTATACAGGTACAGGCCTCAGTATGATTCATTACCTTTAAGTATTTTGTGTGGGTATACAGGGTATAAGACAAACACAACCAAAATACAACTGAAAATCAAACATTCATGTGCAATTGTCAGTTTCATCTCCCAGCCTCCTTTTACTCACCATTGTTATTTTATTCTCTTGCTTCTCGACCACTGTCAAAAAACCAGAGTAAAATAATAAATATTAATCACAAACAAATCTTGCAGCACCATTTTTAAACCACCTTCCTTATCTATAAAAGACAGTTTTGAAAATGTCAGTTGCAAGTAATGAAACAATGAATTTGACAGCAAATAATTTATAATTTTACTTAAATCTCCAGCTCTTTCTACATTTAACAAGATAACATGTGTCAAGGCACAGTAAACATCAACTCATTGAGGCAACAATTTGTGTTTCATTAGTATCTTCGATAAGGAAGATATATTTTGTACAGATGTCTTGTACAAGAAGGGCCAAAGTGTATTAAGGACTTTCTTGGATTTATGTATGAAGGATTTGGTGAAACTATAATCCATCATTGACAACAACTCTCAACCCTAACACAACACTGGAAACTTTAAATGGCTACTTCAGCAGCAGACTGTGAACATCCTTCATACCTACTGCAATCAGACTCTGATACACCAGTACCAGGAGTAATTTATTACACTGCAGAGCACCATCATTGTTATCATGTCAAGCTACTACTGTTTCTTTAGCTTCATTTCTCAAATTATTCCAATAAAACGTCATCAGTATTGATATAAATCTGTGACACTGCACTTTTTAAGCAAATTTATTTAATTGTAAAAGATGTGGGACTCCATGCCCTCCATGTTGTAAATGTTGCCTTGGTACAAAACACCTGATTCAAATGAATGGGTCATTATCAAGCTTTTGCCTGATGGATGGATCGAAATAAGGGTAATATTATCTGTGAATATTCTTCTTTTATATTATTTTAATGCTCAATTTGAATGCGATCACAAGCACATTTCTTCTGTGTAAAATCACTATAGTATTGTCCAAATTAATCCTAAATATAATGTGTGAGGCATCATCTACTCTTGCGTTCACAGCACAATAAAAACAGGATGTAGGACTGTATTTACACGACTGAAATTCATCACTAGTTTTCTAGATTGCATTTGAGATAAATCTAAGAGGAGACAGTTCTCCCCGGAGCTTGTGTTAGCAGCAGCAGACTTCTCTGCACTCAGATGCCTGCTGCCTGTCACTATCCTCATGTTAGCATTCTAGCTAATACCCTGATATGCTAAAACCGTTACGTTTGCAGAAAAGACTTACCTTGGCGAATACCCCTGCTCTGGATAGTCAGAGCGGACAGCTGAGGAACATGTATCGTTTGAAGGGAGCCCAGAGTTGAGGTTGTAGTCCCACATTTTAAACCCGTAAACGAGGTCCAAACCGACCTCAACACACTGCGAAGCGCCATGTTTACTTTTTGACCTTCCCCTTCGTCGCTTCCTGTCTCATAGTCTCGCGAGAATACAAACAGCGGCCCCCTCGGCGAAGAGCTCCCTCTGACAATGGTGGAGAAAACCCCAATAAAGTCTCAATACAGTCAACAGAAAGTGAGTTATAAATGGACACAAACCATGTTTGTTAGTGAAATGTGTTTGTTATATATGAACATGAAATAGATCCAGATAAATACATTCACTTTTGCCTCCATGGAGTATGAGGCTACGCCAAGAAATGCTGAAAAGACATCTTAGCTAGCCCGTATAAGACAAGCGAGGACTTCCACCAAAAGCAAGAATTACATCTAGATAAAGCTAAAGCAGCTCCATGAAAGATGGACACTTTTCCATGTGCTTGTCTCCAAACAATGTGTCGGCAGATGAAAATAAATGCAGTCAACACAACAGAGTGCAGGATGTACAGTATCCTTGGATCCTAGAGATTACTAGGAGATGTTTTCTTCCTCTTTTGCTTTGTTTAGATGCCGTGAGTTCATAACAAATACAGCATCACTGTTTGTACCTGTATTCATTCTTGGATCATCAAAAGGAAATAGGAGAGGTATTACCTAAAGCAGCAGTGCAGGGGCATAGCAAACTTTTGTTGCACAAGGCAAACAATACAGGTAGACTAGATTCTTCATGTTCAGATAAAGAGTCTTGCAGAAGATAAAGAGCTTGATTTTTGATAGTGTTGTCATGAAAACACTATGCCATTGTCTGCCTGTCATGGTTTTGTTTGCTGGTTTTCAGTATTTACCTCAAGGGTTTATCAGTTTGAATGAAGGAGGCATAAAAAAAGACAAGGTAGGCTGCAGCAACAGGTAGGCTGCTGGAAAAACAACAGGAAAATAATAAAACTAGAGAAACACACAATAAACATAATGGGAGGATCTTCATCTTCATAAGTTTGGTACCTTACAACAATTTTCCTTTTGGTTGTAGGTCTCAATTTTCAAAATAAATGAATACAGAAAAAATGTTTTGTTTGTCATGCCTGTGCAAGAGGATACATATATGTGAGTGCAAATACACAAGCAGCTTGAACAATGTGACACACACACCTGCAAAATGTTGACCGTTGGCGTTGACGTGCAACAAACATGAGTAATGATGCAGAAGAAGCTGCATGTAAACAATACACGATGTTCAAAAAGTGGCTTTGAAAAATGTTTAATAATAGAGGAAATGTATTCAGTATGTTTGAAGCCACCAATGCACTGAAACAGAAACTTGTGTTTATATACCAAAAGACTCAACTCAACAAAGTTTTCCACATCAAGTATGTTTTTGTATTATTTTTGTACACAATGTAGACACTTTATATCCGGATTAGTTATGCTTTGTTATATCCCTGATGTTGTTGCCTAAGTAAAGATTAAGTTCCATCAACAGTTCGGATATTTATAGAACAACTTAAACGTGATACATAATATGACAGTAACATTGTTGTTGTTCCTGGTTTTTTTGCACTTTTCCAGGAGGTACACCTGCACAAGAACGTGTGAAAACACCGACAAGACAGTGGCAAAGAAAACTTCAAACAGGTAAACATGGATGTAAAAAATGCATTTTTTTTTTAAATACCCTAAAACCAACTTCACTCAAGAGTAATTCATTCCCTGTGTATTGGCGAATTTAAAACACATCTGGGACTGACGTGAACATCCCTTTGACTAAATTGTGGATGGGGCATTGTAAATACATGTTGTGCACTTCACCGTCATGGCCAAAAATCTCAATTACCATCTTAAGTGTGAAAACCAAATGTGCTGCACACTGAGATGCAAATGGGCTTGTCTACAGATCAAAGTGGACATAGAAATTACCACTGCCTGCCTGCTTTCTACAAAGGAGACATAGCCTCAGTGATTGGGTTCCTTTGTCAAGGACACCTCGCTGTCGCATTCTTTTAGAGGAGCCCGAAAAATAGCATTTAAAGTGTCTGGCCACCACCTTGCAGGCTTTGATATTCAAATGAAACATGGCTCTGTACAAACTGACGCCTCAGCTGAGGAAAGCAGGGGGAGAGTAAATCAGATAGGATTTCCCCGAGATGAAAAGAGCTCGTCTGACATTTTCACAGCAAGCACTGAGGGACACTGAAGAAATGTTGGTTTGATGTCATGGTGGGAAGTTATTGCTGTGTGGAAAAGGTTAGCATTTTCACCCCTGCCTCCCTGGATAAACTGCTGAAACGCAGCGTGGAATGAGCAGATGAGCTGAGGCTGGAGGGAAGATGAGTGGGCACAGTCTCATAACACAACAACAAATCCAACCCACCCTGCCGCATTCCTCTTTTATTGTCACACAGTTTGTTTGGCCTTTAATGTTTTGGTGTAGACTGAAGAGCCCCCGGTGATCGGAGTACAAAAAGACCTGCAAGAGGGCCAGAATAATGTGAGATCAGAGTAGTTCTATTTAGGGCAGGAACTATATTTAAAACCACTAATTAAACAATCTCGCCGATACACCATAGCTGTTTAATATCTCTTTCTGTTGTACAGTATGTTTCCTTAGGAGAAGATTTTTAATAGTGAGAACCAAAGGGTTTTTGTCAGAATATCTCATTCCCTTGCAGGTGGAATGTGTGGCTTCGCTTCAATGAAATTGATGGGCAATGTCTGGTATGCAATTAAGGCATAGCTGTCACTAAGAGGCTTTCCTGGGTGATTAACTTGTAAGGGCTTTTGCGTCCAAGGAAGTCAACTGAACACAATTAGCCTATTTTTAAGGAATGGGTTTTAGTTTAAGGCCCTCGCATTTAAAAAGAAGAAGAAAGACGTTTCACTGAGGCAGACAACTAGAAATCAGGACACGGCTTTAATCGACCAGGGAGTGAACCACATTGTCCAGAGTGACATTCAGAGTTTCTTTTCATGGTGGGTAAAGTTTTCCTGCAAGTGACGTGATTCTTTATCCGTCCAGGTGTCAGTGAGCCCCTTATCTTCCGTTTCTCACCTCAATCACTCACTTCCCCATACGTGTCTGGGCGTACGTGCTAAATGGCACTAGCTTCTCCAACAAATTCACTGCTCTTTAAATAGGCTCTTATTCCCACTTTCTCTCAACTTGGCCCCCAGAGAGTGGCAGCCTCTGTATTCTCCTTGTCACACACACACACACACTCAGCCTGCCTGTATAAGTACACACACATTCTCAATAAAACGCCAACCTCTTCAGATGTTTGAAAACATTTTTGTATTCATTCTCTGCGTTTTCCTTCCTGCTGGGATGGAGTTTTTGTTTTAGTTTGGAACTGGCGCTGCACCTCCCGAGGTCCGGTCCAGTCTCCTTTGGCTGAGCTGTGTTTTTCTGACCCTTTAGAGGTTCAAACTCGAAGACTAAAAACAAGGAAGTCAATTAGAGCAGAGAGTGAGTAAGATCTAAAATAGTACAAAGAGACGGCTAATTAGTTTTCACCAGGGTCACTGTCACTGATCAGGAGTTCTCTGCTCCATCTGCTGTGGATTAAAGAATCATGTTTCACCTGTAGGAAGAACAACCAGAAATATAACTTGTGATTAATATAAGCTCACAGGGATGTTTTTAATGTGATGCAGGGATATCTCATGCTGTGCCGATATTGTAGTATTGTCCAGATTAGTTTCCCACCGTAGCTGCCCCTGCTTTTAACTTCCTCCTTGTGCATGTTGCTATGATGCCTGCAGCAGGATTCTCACATGGACCAGATGGTTTCCAGCCAGCTGCAGTCCTCTTTACTAAAAGAGCATCCTCCGGTGGTGTCATGTCATGTGACATATGCATTGACCATTTATGTTTACAGAGCTGCCAATTCAAGTCTAATCAAATCAGTCCTGTTTGTGGAAAATTGCAGTACCAAGTGCTTCACATGATGTCACACACACAAAAAGTAATTACAACAATGTTGCATTGAAGGAAGTCCACTGAACAAAATTGGAATTATTTGGAAAACTGGTCGTCCTGTTTGGTTAATTTGACTCTGAAAGTATTGCTGGCTATTTTGACCACTTGGAGGCAGCACAAGATGCTGTAAAAACAACTCAAATCAATGGTAAATATTAAGTCTCATTTGCTCTCTCTATCCTAATGTTTGACATCTGTGACGAAGGAATGTTTTGACACTCTTTTCAAAATTTAAATCATTTTATTCATGAGATATGCTGCTATTGTGCCAGTGAGTGAACACCAGTTCTTGGTCGATCAACCTTGCTTCTTCAAAAAATGTTGTCCGTTCATGTCAGGGTTATTTCTGTCCATTGACCTACATACAAAATGAATTGTTGACATTGCAAATCCACGTCTCATCAGGCCTATTTCCATAACAGAATGATTTGGTGATCGTCATCCACCAAAAACGGGTTATTGCCCAGTTTTTATTGTGTCAATGACACATAATCTTTCATCTGTATCTGCAAAAGTATGCCTTTGTGTTTATTTTAACTGTCAAATAAAACCAATGAAGCATTTACAGTTTATAGCATAATCTCCACTGACATTAACGTGATAAGTGAGTGTTTCTGAAATCCAATCCATTGTTTTAAATGTTTTCTAAATAGAGATACCACTATAAATTCAAGTATGTCCACAAATATGTGCGGTGAAGGTGTGGTAATGTCTCTCCTTCAACAATTCCATTATTACATGTGCTGGTTGCCATAGTCATACCTTGCCATGCCCCTTACAATGCTTTATAACATGTTAAAGACAAGTTGGGTATTTGTTTAAATGCAGGCTCTTCTTTCCCAAGGTCATCTGGCACATGATAAAGTTGTAGGCCAAGCGGAGGGGTTGAGTGTTTTTGAGCCTCCAGTGTTATTCCTAGTTTGGCTGTAACATTGCAAGGGGTTTAAAAAGGTACTGTAGATGTATATGACCAAACTATTTAGAAAAGCCCACACTTAAGGTTGCCAGGATTGGGTCCTCTGATTTGAGATGAACGATATAGTGACTGTTTGAATCCAGGTACACTACAGTTCCAAGAAAGGATGATATGATCATGAAAAATAACATAATGACATGCTGAGAGTTCATGACATGACTCACCATGTCTAAGATATTCCTCAGCTTTTGTCTCTCAAAATGACTGACACTGGGTTAATATAATTGCTGAGTATAGTCGAGACAGGTTTAGCCCAGCAGGGGGCAGTAGTGATTGTCAAGGGAAGCAGACTGCTGCTTCAGTAGAGCTGTCTTGTCCCTGTAGCAGCAAAGTCATCAAGACCTTGAGGATTAAATAATAAAGCTCATTCAAGTGGAAGTTATCTCCATGGCAAGATTTCACAACTTTTACAGCACAGTATGTTTCCCTTGTTGCCACACCTCTCAAGCCATTAAGATACCAGTCTATAAACCCTTATATGATTATGTTGCACAAATGTAAAGTGAAAGTTATACTATAGGAAAGAATAAATAATCTCCTGTTTGCAACTGTAATGAAAATACTTTATCAGTAAATGATTTTTCCCTTCAGAGCAATGTGTTTTCAGACCAAAGAAACTTCTCTAACCCGCCATGGGGAACATGATCTTTGTCCCTCTTCCTCTTCCTTTCCCGGTTGGGGGTCATTCATGAAAACAACTTGAGACCTGCTTTTTTTCTTGTTTTTACTGCCGTCTTTTTTGTTGTATTTTTTAACACCATGTCCAATACATCTTATCCCCTGAATGAGAACGTAAAAACCCTATGTTCTCTCTCCGTTTCCCCCTGTGTGTGTGTGTGTGTGTGTGTGTGTGTGTGTGTGTGTGTGTGTGTATGTGTGTATGTGCCTTGCCCTGGTGGGGAGAAGTCGTACAGTCAACGGCAATCAGTCAAGTGTTCCTCCAGTCCTTATGCATCAGGCTTAATTAGGAGACATTCATCGCACAAAGAGACATGATGCAACAAAAGAGTGGACGCTGAAAAGAAGCAAACCTGAAGTCCTTCCATCTCCCATTCACTCGCATGTACGCCTTTAAGGACTGGGCAGTCAAACACAAGGCAAACTCTCCAGTAAAATTCCAGCACTGAGAACTTGAAAAAGGACAAACAACTTTTTCCCAGAGCTGCTTGTTGGTTATGTTTAATGCTTTCCATTTACACTAAATAGTGACATCTCTACGTACTGACCAACTGTATGCTTTGTGGTCAAGTTTCAAGTAAACAAGTACCATTTTTCAGATTTTTGGACTGGCATTTGCTGACAGCTTGGCGGAACCTTGTCATGTCCATTGTGGCAACAAGTACAGTTCAAAGTGCCCTACACAATGAATATGCCCACTTTTCCCATAATTCTCTTTAATCGGTTGGCACAGGGATACATTTACAGGCCCATTATGAGTCATTGTGCCTCATGACATCTGTAGCAAATCCACGAGGGAGCTAATCAACCAACAACTTTTTTTATAGAGCTCAGGTAGCTGATGTCACGCAATTGCTCATGCAACACCCAAAACAGTGCCATTTGGGAAGGAAATCACACAGTTCAAATCCAAAGCTAATGTAACCAGGTCACCAGGAGCAAATAGATTGATCTGCAAGATGAGCACAGATTCACAGTTTCAGCAATGCTATGAATACAATATAATTATTTCTCAGTACATGCATGCAGTTTTCAAACAACATGTTTGCTTCTGTAGGTTAAAGTGTTGAGTATTTAGTGACCTACCCTTACACTTGAACCATAGCACAACCCTGCCTCTCATAAAACTGGAGTGGAACCCTAATTAATGTTACTGGTAAAACCTGTGTTTGCCCTACTTTTTCATTTTGGGAAAAAGTAGTAGACTGAATGAAAAAAAGTCTACTACACCAGGTTTAGCAGGTCAAGACATGCTTAAGCATCACATACACGTGTTGTTAGTTAAACTCATTGAATATATAAGACCAAGACATTTCTGTCACGCCATTCCAATTCAAATGCCAAAGATCACAGGATTTGAAAGAAATTAAAACAACAAAACTGGTGGTGCTCGAAGACTTCTGCACAGCACTGTTTGCCAGGCAATATCTCAGGCAACTCTTAGCCAGCTGCATTCATAAAAAGTGAAGATGGTGGACAGCTGTTGTGTCCCAGGATGCCAGCACAAAATGTTTGTCCCCAAGCATTTTACTGGATCATGCTGGATCATGGAGCATTTTACTGGACCACCAAAGTTCCTGAGAGGCAAGGGAGCTATGGGAATCCACAGATTCTGCTTGTGTAGTGATCACTTCATATCAGGAACACTAACTAACTAACTAACGCTAATTTACTTTAATATCTTGTTTACATGATTTTATTGCAATGTCTAAACATTCTCTGGCGTAGGATGAGTGAAACTTTATCAGAAAGCTGAAGGTGTCAGGTTTCTGTAGGTGTCAAATAATGTCTGCTCTAGCTGTTTCCATACTTATGAAAAGCACCCAGGGGCATTGTAAGGCTCAGTCTGTCAAGTTCTGCATTATATTGCTCAATCCCTGTAGACACAGTGAACTCTGACGGCTTGAAACTGGCTTTGGCACCGTTCATTTTGCAGAAGCTTTTCCTGTCACCGTGGCGGTCTTAAACAAACATCATCATCTGCCTTCATCTTGCCCGATCCCTTGTGTCCTCTTCTGTTACAGCACCTGTCCTAATTTCCTCCTTCAAACATTTATGGACCTTCTCTGTGGTATACCTTTTTCCTCCTGCCTGGCTACCCCATCTTCAACATCCTTTGTCCAATATAATCACTATTCCTCCTCTGCACATGACCAAACAATCTCAACTTTGCCTCTTTAACTTTATTTCCAAACCGTTCAACCTGAGCTGTCCCTCTCATATGCTCATTTCTGATCCTGTCCATCCTGGTCATCTTCAGTTCTGCAGTTCTCCATCTCCTCCTGTCTTTTAGACAGTGCCACTGTCTCCAAGCCATACATCATAGAAGGTCTCCCTAACATCTTGTAGACCTTCCCTTTCCCTTTTGCTGCTATCCTTTTGTCACACATGAACCCAGACGCACTCTCTTCTTCACCTCTCTTACGCATTGTCCATTGCTGTAGATGGTTGATCTCAGGTATTTAAACTCATCCACTTTTGCTACCTCTACTCATCTTCACTGTTGTGTTCACCTTCATTCTTCTTCTCTTAAGTGAATTCCTCCACCTCTCCAGGCTCTCTTCCACTACAGATTATTCTATTATCTGCGAACAACATAGTCCACGAAGACTCCTGTCTGGCCTCATCTGTCAACCTGTCCATCACGATTGCAAACAAGAAGGAGTTCAGAGCTTAACCCTGATGTAATCCCAACTTCACCTTGAACCCATCCATCACTCCAACTATACACCTCACCACTGTCTCACTGTCCTCATACATGTCCTGCACCACCTTCACATAATTCTCTGCCACTCTCAACGTCCTTATATAATACCACAGTTCCTCCCTTGCCACCTGCTCATTAGCTTTTCCTAAATCCACAAAGGCTTTAGTGCCACTCCTTCTGGTCTTCTCTATCCTTCAGCACTCTATATCGGCACTCTCAAAGCAAATATTGCATCTGTAGTATTCTTTCCTGGCATGAAACCATAATGCTGCTCACTGACAGTCATTTCCTTCCTCCAAAAGTTTACTGTGTATTTTGACCAGATTATTGTATTGATATTTTTTTCCTTCCCAGCCTGTCATACAACTCATAATAAGCCTTTACTTTGCCTTTGTCACCTCTTTATGGGACAAACAAAACAGTATAACAATAGGTATGTGTATATATATATGTATATACATATATATATATATATATATATATATATATATATATATATATATATATATATATATATATATATGTATACATATATATATGTTGGAGGAAAGCTCATTAAAATGTGTCCCATACTGTAGATTTAGTAAATTTCCAAATCCATCCATGAAGAATGAACTACAGCTCCTATTTTCTCTGGCATTTATCTGAGATTTGGGTGCAGGTATTTCTTGATCACAAGTTTCCAAACTGTGCTCCAGGTTGTTTAAATAAATATGGCTATTTAAAGATATGCTATACATTTCTTGAGTATCCCTTATAGTTTCAACTGGAGCTGGTTCTACAGACCAAATCGTTTTTGGGCTTATTGCTACTCTCACTGGGAATTCAAGGGTAGATCAATACATTTTTCTGACTTTTTAATTTTTGTAGTAGCTGAATTTATCTGATCTTAGAAAAAGGCTCAGTGTTAAACATCTGGCTGACAGAAGTAATACATTAATTCCCACAAAGGAAAGACAAGTCAAAAAATAAGTCCAAGGGAGACACTTGGAAAAGAAACAAGCCAATGTTTTCATTAATAAATCCCCTACAACTCATGAGAATCCCACTGGATCACAGCAATAGAAAAGAAATCTTTAGGATCTCAATCAACACTGTAATATCTGTAAATACACTCAGAAGACTTTTATGGACTAAGAGGAAGGTGTTTAAAACAATTATAATCTAATTTCATGTGATTAGATCAGACATTTCACCCTCAACCTACACTGTTGGCTGCTGAGATTCAGCGGAGCAGACTTCCTTTCCCCTGTTGAAATACTGTTGTTTTACAAAAACACGTCCAACTGGCAGCAGCCCATTTACAAATGTGTTATGTTTTCTCTTTGTTGTGGTAAGCATTATCAGCCCGAGCATCGGGAGCTCACAGGGGACCTTCATGGGGCTGTGATGGTGAAAAGAAAGAAAAGGATTAAAGAGACCAGTTAACAGCAAAGAAACACGGAAACTCAGTGAGCACCACGAAGAACAAACACAGAATGCTCTCAGCTGATTTACGTCTCTTTATATCTGATAAACGCCCTGCTGTAAGAGTCTCCCCATGTGCTCATATTGGGGGAAAAATAACCACAAAAGCATCAAAGACTGTGGTCCCTCATGTGCCCTACATTTGATCACTGCATCGTGTGCTCTTTCATGTTTTTGACCCTGCAGCTGTTGTGAGACCTTGTACCTGTATTTTCTTTAGCAGGCATAATCAGCAGAATCTATCGCTATCAGCGATAAACAGTATTTCATGAGAGTGGCCACAAAATGTTCTCGACAGCCAACTGAGTTTCATGCGAAAAGAGGAGAATCACACACACTGAAGAGAGTTTAGGGCTTTTACTACTTTGGGCTAACTGCTAATGTCGGAAATGTAACAAACACCTTTTTAAGATATTCAGTGATGTGCATTAAAAAGGAAGACATATCCAGCGTTGGTTTTCCTAGATAAACTATGTGAACGTTTTATAATCAGAAATAGAATGAAGTACCCATAAGCACATTCGGGTAAGTGTATATTCGCTCTTAAATAAAATGTGTTTGTTGTTGGTAGACTTAGCCTTTTATATGACAAGCACCTTGCTTTACAGTGGCTGCCATCTTTTGCTGCCATCCAGCCTGAACCGACAAACCAGCCAGAGCATGTGCGTGGTCTTTTGAAGCAGAAGCTTATTACGCAAACAAAGAAAAACGAAATAACTTCTGCTATACAAAGGCCACTGTAGCTCTCTGATGTCCTTGTTAAAGGGTGGGGTGAGCAAAGGAGTACAATCTGCATTTTCACCATTAGATGTCACTAATCCATGCACTCTGGAACTTTGAAACAAGTACCGTACATGATATTCTGTGACGTCTTTGGCAATACGTCTGTTGTCAGGTGGTAGTGATGATGATGATGAGTCAGTCCGTCTTGAGGTGAACACTTGTCCAGTTCAACACATTTTTCTGATTTAGGTTTTTAGCATCCTAGCTATTAGCTCGCTTACCACAAACCTTGCCAGCATAACATTGCCTCTCGCAGGCTGGCAGGTCTGAGTTCTTGAGAAAGCTGTTGCGGAACCCAAAACTGTGCTGACAGCCATTTAATTTTCCAAGTGAAAAAAAAAAAATAAATAAAAAAATCAATCTCTCATGGAAAGTGCTAAACCTGGCTTCTGCTTTTCTCGACAGATGAGGCATGCCAGTGATGACACATAACCACTGCATGTGTTTTGCATTCATCCCGATCGTGGATTGACAGGCACACAGCCGGAAGAGACCACCCTGAAGGTAGTGTCGGGCCACACTTTGAATGCTGTTTACTTTTATCGCAGAGAACGAACGACATGCTGCCGCGATTCTTTTTACGAGTGTGTTTACGTGAAAGAGGAGTGTTAAGCATCATCATCATTGGTGCCACTGAAGTGAATACTTGATATGACAGGTGATCGCAGGTGATTTATGTTATCCCAGCAGTAAAAAGTGAAACTGTACAAGGCGAAATGCAATGGCTAATCATAACATACCTGAATGATAGCCGGCTGCCATCATCTAATCTGAGCGTTGCTCAATGGTCTGTGTTTAGGAGGACTTTTCTTAAAATAATTGCCCTTTGCCTACATCTGGATCATGTCAGGGCTGCACTCCCTAGAAAAATGTCTGTTGTATCTCATTTTTAAATAGAGATACCACTTTGAAGCGTCTCATACTCGCATTCATATCTCATTGAGAACATTGTTATAAAATATCATTATGACTGATAAAATGCTATTAAATGGTGGTTTGGCAGCCCTAGGCAGCTCATTTTCCTCCTCCTAAGGTGCATGCCTTTGGTTTAACTGCCTCATTGCACATACATGTACGTGTATGTACAGTGCATTTTCCACAATACTGATTGAGGAAATCTTTTTGCGTTGACCACGCCACCTGTTACATGTTAAGGAGATCTTTGTGCTGTTTGTGTAAGTATTCGCTGTGATTCAATCACTACTGCAGCTCATCTACGACTGATCCCCAGGAAATCTGCCGATATTTGATCTGAGGAGGATCTCTTTGAAAACTCAAGACCTTGTTGTCTCTGCTCCATACAGAGCCAACAGTTAAAATAAAAGATGGACAACATCTTTGCCACTAATCACAATTAGAGACAGTAACTAGACACTTGTTTGTCCTCTTATATGTGTATAAATGCATTTTGTTCCTTTCAGAACATACCATTATAGGTTGGTTAAGATTGTTAAGAATGGCTAAGAATGTGTTTAAGATTATTTAACATTTGAAATAAGACATTAGAGTAAAGTGTACTCATTCACACTGTCATGTCTTAGAAAACGGATCCCTTTAAAGATAAGAAAAAACAGTTCACAGTCATTAAACAAAAGGCCACCACATAACCGTGAAAATTAATGAATGCCATACACCATCACTTTCACAATTTATGATACCGACTGATATATTGACATTGTAAGGCGGCTTCGTGTTATCTTTGGACAGAGCTAAGCAAACATTTTTTTCTACTATTTATAATCCAGCTACATACAGAGGCTTCAGTGCAGATGCAAAAAATATATAAATCTTGTTATATTTTTGCAGTAAAAAAGTCAAATAGGCACATTTCCCAAAATAGCTAACTATGTGCTATAAATCTGAGAGACAACTGCGGAACATTTATCCATGTACGCTTGCTATGCATTGAAGTGCATGTGCTTGTGGCCCTGGAGACTAACACAGAGCAACCATACACTGCAAATTGCCAGTATGATCACTACAAGACCTCATACATCGCAGTTCAGACGGTTCCCTCCCTGCAGCAGAAATGTGGGTCTGATTATTGGAGCTGTCTTTTTTGTGTGAGGGTAAACCTTGGGAGGCACACAGTATAATGTGAAACAGACAGACTATATCTTTAACACAATAGGCCACACTTACAGGGAAGACATACCTCTGTCATCATCCGTAAAATCATATTACATTCGTGCGCTCTGGGCTGTAAGCACCGCTGTTCAAATCCAGATAGCAGACAACAGTCTCTCAGGACACAGACAGTATTACCTGCCCGCTGAATGGGATTCTTCTCCCTGAAGTAATATCTCCTTAGCCAGAGGCAAGGGAGCATTCACTGACAGGCAGTACAGAGGTTGCATGCCACTAGTAATAGGATAGTCCAACATCATTAACCTCAAGCACTGTCAAAACATGTGCAACTCTGTTACAGGTAAGCAAAGGCTCTGCAGTATATTTGGTCAGTTTTACTGTTTTAAACTGCAAATATTAAATATTGTGCATATCAATATTTTTACAGTGTCCTTCAAAAGAGTGCTTAATAATAGAGGTAACTTATATAATTGTAAATGGTGTAATTTGTGTTTTTTTTGTTTGTTTTTTATAGTTTTTTGACTTATGATGACTCTTTGATCTTTTCTTTTTAACTTTTTAACCAATTTAAAAATATATATTCATAGTGGACACAAGTGCAGTTTCACATATCTCAACTTTTCCTTCTATTTATATGTCAGTATATGAGCCCAGGTATAAAGCTTTTCTTTTCTTAGTTTGGAATTGTGAGTCAGCATGTGTTACGGTTTTGTTTAGTATTATAATACCATAAATCTGCTCTTTTCAATCAACACTTAATACACCAAACTTTTGGCTTGTTTAGGACACTTGTGTTTGCTCTGTTTTTGCCCGTTTTTAGGTCCACCGTAATATCTGAATGGCTATATTCAGTGTTTTAATCTATTGTTATACAAATCGGTAGAGGGTTTAATCGGTAGAAAGTTGTCTATCAGGCACTAATTCTGCTCTACGGTACTTAGACAACCTCTGACCTGACAATGTACAGTATATTAAACAGGTCTAAGAGCATTTCCCTGGGACGTTGGCCAGATTGCAATCACATGGACTGCCTATCAAATAAAACACCCGAGGGGGTCTACTTTTTTTTAGCCATATTGAATTTTCGTCTGACAAACTGAAGCACAACAGCTTATTTTATTGGTCTGAAGTTTTATAATAGCCAAAATCCTTGTAATTTGTTTAAATAGGTTATACAATGGCCTATTGGAAGCACTACAACCAGTTATCTCAAATCGCACTCAGGAGTGTAATTTCCTTACCTCACTCACAAGATATGGCTGAATCCCAGCAGTGAACTGAAGGATAATGAAAATCACAATACTCCCATGTATCCCCATTGACTTATAAAGACGTGCACACAAGAATGTTTTTGTTGTATCCATATTAAATGGGTAAGAGCACAGTAAAAAAAAATTGGCAGGACCTCAGGGTCCATGACCAGGGGCCCAGCCTTCACAACCACCTTTTAAACATGGAAATGAAATTAAGATTGTCATCTTCTACAGGTACAGGGAAGACATTTCATTATTGAAGACATGTATGCAGGGTGAGAGCCCCCATTCGTCTGTGATCTTAACATGCTAGCAGGGGATCCTGGTGGATCCGGTCCAAGCACAGTACGCCTCAGTGGAGCAGGGGCCCAGTTGGAAATTGAATTACCTCTTTTCCATCGAAGCATAGTGGTCACATTTATGAAAACACAGAGACCGATATTACTTTTTTAGTTAGCTAAAGATAATGTTAATTAATACGCTCTCTTTTGGCAACACTAGTTTTTATTACTAGATCAGTGGAAACACATGGATATTTTGTCGGTATGGTGTGGAACGGAAAATGTAGTTTTCATGGTTAGTGCTCCGATTTCATGCTTGTTGCTCGTGCAGACACAGACTTTAAATCAAGAAACTCTGGTCTTTCCTTAAACACATGTACTGTATAGTACGCGTGCAGCCATGCATCAAGTTTGGATTGGGTGTCTCAATTTGTATTGTCAAAACTGATAGTGGAATTTTTTATTGACATAATTGGGGGTTATTAAGGGACTAAAGGACTGCTGTATAACCTGATTTATTTTCTTTTTAAGACTTTAATTGCAGTTATTATAACATGCATCTATACATTCATAAGCTGTCTACTGCGTTCTCCTGGCAATGCTTTTTCTTTTTGAATTATATACATACATATACATACACACACCCAGTTACATCAAATTATACATTAATAAATGCATTAATACTGACAACAATAATAATAATATTATTATTAACCTGGTGTTTTCATGGTCACCATGTTCACTGTGGCAAAGTCAACCTCATTGGAAGAAGACTGAAATTCTTCAAAAACAATTGGATGGATTGTTATTGGTTTTATTAATTTACAAGATGAAAGCTTTCAGAACCTCAGACTGCAATGATACCAAGCCTGAGGTCTAGCATTGACAAATTCTAACAATTTTGGTTTGACTTTTCCTTTCAGTAACACCAACACAACTTCAAATAATCTTTATTGGATTGTTGTGAAATTTACTACAGATTGATTAGAGGCTTAGACAGAATTTTCCTCTACTAAAATTTAAATTGGTCTAATAGGTTGGCCCACATACCTAAAAAACTAATGACTTGCTCTTTATTCTCAGCTTTGGTTAGTTTGGTTTTAAAACTCCAAGCAAGTAAGTGCCAAGCAATTACTTCAGCAAGTCAAAAAGCAGCTTTTCGCCCAAAAAAGCCTATAATTATCATTACGCAAGTTGGTTGTAACTTTGTCAAGTTTTGCCAAAACAGATTCAAATCTTTTTTTTTCTCCACCTCTTGCTCAAATGTCTTCATTCCTGATCCTGACTGCAAAGCTCTGATGGTAGTCCAGGCTAGAACCTGACATATTTAAAGTGCAAGGAGAGAAAAACAAAGGAAAAAAGAAATCTGGACAGACTATGGAGACTTTGAGGTCTGGAACCAGACTAGCCTTTGGATCAAATGTGAAAGATACAGTGATTTAGATTCAAGTTCAAGTTTTAGTCAGACATCAAACCACCTTTGAGGAAATTGGCTGATAAAACAAAACAAGAAAACAAAGTAAAAGAGAGAATTTCAAAAAATAAATGAATGAATGAGCTACATCAGTCTAAAACAGGGGTGTCAAATTCAATAACAGAGGGGGCCGAAATTACAAACTATGTCCAAGTCGAGGGCCAGATGAGGTCAAATAACAATTCTACTGATTCCCTCTTCAGTAGAACAGCACAAACAGTCCTGTCGTCACATTTATTTTCACCAATTATTTGCTGTAGGAAGCCAGATATCAAATGTGGACTTTGAAAACCCAGAAGGGGGTTATTTCCCCTTCTGGCTTTTCAAAGTCCACATTTGATTTGTTTGTGGAAAAAAAAGCTGGAAAGACATAGCATATTATCTCGCGGGCCGAATACAATTGCATGGGCGGGCCGGATTTGGCCCGCGGGCCTTGAGTTTGACACCTGTGGTCTAAAACTTACTTCTCTTTCCATTCCATCGCTTAAGTCTTTTGATTCTAATTTCCTTACTCATGCATTGCTCATAGAGCTGCTGTCTTTGTGTTCAGTGAGCAAGCATTACAAATTATATGAGTGATCCTGATCTCCCAGCCAGGAAGCATTTGCTCAGTCATTTGCTTTCATTATTGAGGATGTCAAAACCACATCAAGGCAAGACACGCAAGCTACAGTTACGCTGCATCTACAAAGGAATTTCTTGGTCCAGACTTTCATGCCAGTTAAATTGCAAACCAATGTGGATAATGTTTCAGTTGCCCTGTTGGAAGCTAAATTACCATTTTGTTTACGTGATTGTTGTTCATTTTTATCCCATTACTTTGGGGAAATTGCTGGAAAACAAACCGACAGTGTCTGAAAACAGAGGTCGCAGACTTGGTGAAGGAACGCCACATCGGTTCTGTCTTCAGCAGAATGACAAAAATGCTCTTTCGCGCTCTGCCTCATTTGAGTCGAAGGCAGTGCTGAGGACTGTTTCGGTTGTTTGTTTGTGTTGCTTAGGGGTCCCGAGTCCGTTCTGAATGAACACTCTTGACAGTGACATATACGGAGAAGATACTTCAAAGTCGCCGCCCCCCACCCCCCTTCCTCTCCATGTGCCCTTCATGCCTTTCATTCTTTACCTCTCAAGTATCCACGTTAGAATGACAGACAGAATGGATGAGTGTTCACCACTGGAGCTACTGAGGTATCCGGTAGTCGTCCCACTCCATCAGTTTATCAACACGTCGCAAGAACAGGAGACACAACAAAATGGAACGTAACCTCGCCAAATCAGAGCGCGACTGATGAAAATTAAATAAATAAAATAAGTTTTCTTTTTTTATTAAAATGAAGTCAACAGTGTAGTTATTAAATAAAATGAAGAAACCTACAGGAATATCTAAAATGACAGTATAGTTGATGCCCTCTGGAATAATCAATTATTTATGTTCAGTCTGAGCAGCAAAGGTCATGAAGTCTCCGGTGCTGCACGTTATGAGACGTTTTCTTAACCCGTACTGCACAGTTTATTGTAGATTTCAACAATGTCTGGCTTGCTGCCTCTTGGCGACCCTGCCCACACTGTCTTTATTTCCTGTCAGATGCTCGTTCTCATTATTCTGTCATTCCCCCGTGGTCCTACCACAGAGACAGCAGAGATCACATCTCTCTCACCTCTGGCCCCCTACCTCACCCGTGGAGGCCGTGACAGCCTCTTTCTCACTCACCCCAAAATATTCTCCTTCTCCCAGTGCTCCACTCTCTCTGTTCAGCTCTACTTTCCCATCACGCTGCTGCACCTACTTCATCCACACCCTCATCTCTCCGTCGACTCCCACATCTGGGAAAGGTTAGGAGTGTCGAAATCTTGGCTTTGCAGTCATTTAGATTTGGATGCTTCATAAAGCAGGAGCAACAACTCTAATCCCGTCCTTGTTCACAAGATATAGGAGGATTCATTCACCTGTTAAATTTTTTTAAATCATGTCCCTTTTAATTAAGTGACCCACAAAGTTCATTACTGATCATATCTTTAAGTGGAGTCACGCCAGTTTGAGAAATAATCTTAACCCTCTTAAGACTTTATCTGTCTGTTAATGCTTAATGAAGTGTGACCATCAGGTCGGGAATTTGGAGGTAAATGAATATGGAGTGAGATAAGACTACGTGGTTTCCTTTGTATGATTTACAGTGCGGCTGAAGCAGACTGGTTAGTGCAAAGTGTGATAATGACTGATGACGAAAGTGGTCATATCTGCTTTCTGAAGTTTGCTTAAGATTAACTAAAATAAAGATTCATTTTGGGCTTGAAAGGTTGACCTGTGTGTGACACCTGCAGACCACTGACATTGAATGACAAGAAAAAGCAGACCATGGTTTATAATTTGTGGTTTTCCAACAGTGTTGTGGAGCAAGCAGTGGGGGGATGTGGGGAGAAACTCTAAGAATCTCTCCACAAATCAGCTTTAGTAGTTCTGATATTTAACAGACTGATACCTCTTATGCCAGTCCTAATAATAATGGGATATCAAGCTGTAAATTGGCTACCTTATGGCAAGAAAGCATTTTCCCAAAGACTTACTATTCCTTTAAGACAGGTAGCTTCAAGTAAAATACTTCTTCTTTTTTTTACCACAGGAAAGAAGTGTTAAGTTAATTAACAGTTGTCAGGATAATCAGTGAAGATTTTGGAGCGGATCAGATGAGGTTTTATGACCATGCACAGAGGCAGGGTAAGAACTATCAGATGAGTGTATAGGATGAAAATGTTAAGCGTAATTATGAGGCGTGGTGAGGACCCTCCAGGTGAGCCTTACCTAGTTGAAAATGGAAGACCACCTTAGACGAAATGAAGACAGAGTGATACTTAGCCGTCTATCCTGAGGCTGCTGTGCACATCTGGTCAGAGAGCTGTTAAAAGGGACCTGCTAAATCCATTATCATCGCAGAGTAGCTTAAATTACAGCAGAAGAACATGAAAAAACAGCTGTGAGAGCGATAACCTGTGAGAAAGCGCCCACTAACACAAGCCGGCAGGTTTACAGGGTGAGAGATCGACTACCAGTTGCAAAGTAAAGTCAGGGAGCGTGTGGCTCTATGTCAGTCAGAGTGTCATGCAATACTAATGTCACAAGGCATAAGGGGGAGAAGTGGGACCAGACACATTATCAGTGTGGAAAATCATTGTGTGTATACTAGTATATATACAAGTATAGTAATGCTAGAAAGATCAGCAGATCATTCTATTTTGGATGTAAGGCTTCTTGAAGAGAAGCGCTTTGAGCTTGCATGGAGTAAAAGCTCCTTCGTTGGAGACGTCTTGCTCTACAAGAGAAATCATGGGGGCCCCACTCTTAAGGGGGCCATTTGGTATTTGAGGGATGGAGTGATGACAGTGGGACATTGTTTGTGTATAAAGCGGAAACAAAGTGAAACAGCTCTGAACATGTCAGCCTCCTCTGCTCGTCACCTTACAAAGAAATGTGTGTTGACCCGGCACAACTGCAAGTCTGGTAACCCCTAAACAAGAAACTGCTGTACATATGTTATTTTACTGCCTTTAGTCCCGGGTTTGAATGTATATGTTTTCATTTTATTTGGTTACACTCAAAACACAGGCTGGATCTACCCCTTGTGAGCTTAGGGCATCCAGCTAAGCATTTTGTAATATAAAAACTTAATCTTTACTGCTTTTAGTGCGTTGACCTGTGCTGATCTCGTCTTGGAAGTTAACATGGTATTATTTTCGCAGGCTTATGGATTTGTAAAAAGGGGAAGGGACTGGGAAGATTGGCATGTGGATTTAAGATTCAGTGGAGTGGACCTGGCGCAAGGGGAAGTTGGTTGGGAGTAGCTGCTGTGGCAGTGCTGAACGGTCCATTCAGAGCGTAATCCAGGTAAAAATGGCTAAATGATAAGGACTGAGCTTTACTTGACTCGATGACAGGTGGTAGACGGGGGTACATTCATGTGATTATCATGTGTTTCAATACAGGATTTCTTTTGCACATGTACAAAATTCATGTAGTTAGTTGAAGTAACTCTGAGCAACGATGCAAACTAACTATGTGTCCATAAATGTCAAACCGCTTAAGTTTGTTATCATAAATTGCTGAATGGAGCAATAAAACAACATTGTGATACATTTATTAAAGACAACATGTCCGTGTTATATTATCTGTATCTTATCTGTGGATCCCTGCTGATAAAAATCAGTTGACCCAGTTATGTGATACCATAGACATTCACTGTATCTATCCAGGTGCCTGCAGCACCATAGTGTGTCTCACACACACACTCACACACACACACACACACACACTGTCGTAGACACCAGGCTGCCAAAAATACACAAATATTTAATTAATTTGACAACAATGGCGATCACCCCACCACCCAGTCCCATGACCCATCTTTTTACCACACATCCACTGTCAGCCAGAGGACATGCTTGTCTTAGTCCGACAAGGTTATTGCTGTGTGACCGTGCAGGTTTTGGCAGTTGCGTCGTCTCGTTGTGAGGCAAAGGGCCGCTCAAATGTCACAATGCTTTACCAGCACTATTAATGAAAACTACTTGTGGCATTTAGCCTACATGGCCACCCCCATGCTTGTTGGGTACACACACAAACACACACTGTAAAGAAGCTGTTATCCGTCGCGTTGTTTGTTCTGGTGTGGATGACAGTCACCTGTGTTGTGAGCGTGCTGGCTAGGTGGACTGACAGCTGCACGGATCTATTTTTGTTTGATATGAAATAGGACGGCCCAATATAGACATGAAGACAGGGTTTGTCCTTGCTATGCTGTTTTTCCTTGCTGTATAATAATAAAGATTTAGTTTCTGATATGTATCAACAGCAAATTTAAGTAGTATAAGTATAAGTATAAGTACAAATGAAGTTTTGACCACTCTAATTTAATGAACACATTTTAACTCAGATTCTGCACAAGGACACACACAGGTTACAGTGTACTTGTTCAACTCTGCAGTGTTTCATTGCCTACCTGTGGAATTATCTGCCCGACAGACTGGAGTTGGAGTTAGGTTTAGCTGAGCAAGGACTTCCCCGAACATACTGGCCCTCCAGTATCAAAAGGCTGGTTTGTGTGTGGATATCACAATCCAGTACGCAGCGCTGTCCAAAAAGACTTTGCAGGATATTTTTTCAAATGAGGTGTCTTTTAGCCTCCTCGTGCTTGTAAAACGACCCACCTGTGCTGGAAATGGTAGCGCACCCCTCCTCCTCCTCCTCCTCCTCCTCTCCTCAGTGGGAGCTGGAGCTGCGTTTGGTTCTAATCCTCCTTATGAAAGAGACAGCTCTTAAAGCAGGAGCCAGCTTTGATCCCCAACAAATGAAGACAAAAAAGAAAAAGCAAAAAACACTTAAGCTACTTAGACAGCCTTCGTTTTCTTTCACTTCCTTCTTCATCTCTTTGCTCATCCCTTGCCTGGCTGCTTGAACGTCTATAATATCGACGGATGAAGGTCAATGAGTTTATGCGTGGCACTGGGCCTGGAAGTCGGCATAATCAGATTTGAAACATTTTATACACTTGAGGTCTGAATTAGAGGGCAGACAGTCTTGAATTTCTTTTCTAATTAATTCATTATTTAAGCACCCAAAGCAGCAGGCTTGCAGTAGGCTACACTTTGGTGTAATTTTTGTGTATCAAATGAAGCTTAAAACTAAATAAAAAGCAGCTGTGTTGAAACTAGTGTCCGCACAAACACTTTCAGTTGAGTGCATGAGGTCAGGCGACGTGTCTTATTTACATTTGCTGTTGTGGATATGTGAACGCGTTTGGGAATCGTCGAGTGTTAACGTGCAAATTTGCGTCCACTGTTTTGCGTCAGACTCGCAGTTTTTGGGAGTTCCAAGTCATCATTTGACCTGTGTGTATGTTGTATCTGCCACAGCGCAGAGTTATGATAATGAACACATGTGACCAGTGCCAGAACCTGCTGACAGGAAAATGATTGCATGTTTGTGTGCGTGTCTGTCCGTGTGTTTGTTTTCCAACTGTGGTGACACGTAGGACCTCTGCAGCGACCCTTGAAATGAAAAGTATACAGATACAGACGTCCCAAACGCTCTCTATTCAAACTCCAGGTGTCCAGCAGCACACACACACACACAGACGCAAAGTGAAACTATTACAAAGATGTTTTACAATTCCTGTTTCAGTCCCATTTTGTCACACACACAGTTTGAAGGTTAAGGAGTACAGCTGGGAGCTGCTGCCAGACCCCCCTCCTCTGTCACTCTCAGTAATCAATCTGTCAGTATGGTAATTAACCTAGAGAGTAAAGTAAGCACGACTACTGAACTGCCCCACCCCATCTAACATTCCTCTCCTCCTCCCTCTGATTCTCACTCCTCTACTCCCCCTCATTTAGTGGCAGGCGGAGGTCGCTCGTTTGCTGATTGGTGGGGGCTGCGATGTCTTCTAACGCCAGTGAAAAGTGACGCTGTTGTATGTAGAAGCAACACAACGTTACTGAGGTTCATTACAGCTCTTGTGTTGTTTCTTTAGCGTTGAGTCATTATTTCGATCATTTGTGATAACAGTGTAAGAGTGTCAAAAATGAAATGAAAGCAGGTAGGGCAAAGGGATATTCTGAGGGGTGCAGATTTGCGACATCATTTACATGATGTGTTTCAAACATGTGAATTCAGTGCGGCAGTACAGCCATTGATTGAAAAGCCTCGTACTAAACATTAGTGACTCAGACAAACCCATATGGAGCTGTAGTTGGTGAGGAAAAACTTTCCTGGCTGAATGAAGCGAAACGGCTCTGCAGAGATGCTGTGGGAACTTCGTTTGTGGAAAACACAATCCTTCACTGAGGACTGATATTGTTCTTGGACTTGGAGAATGAGACTTCAGGTAAAACAGAACGGGATGCTGGTGGTTCCGCACACCTACGCTAGGAAACTTTATAGACTGCTAAAGTCATGCGTCGACAAATTCAGTTGCCAGATCTTTTCATTTATACCCAACAAGTGTGAGATCTAGTCCTGTCCCCTGACATTTGCTGTAACGTTTTAGACATGTTTGCTCTTTGCTCATTGAAAAGGCAGCTATGGCTGGTCCATCATTTTGGTCAACACTCACTACTTCAACACAGGCAGCATAGATTGCCCTGATATTTAGTATGAGAGAGCCTTGATTTAGCTTCTTTGAGATTACATGGTCACCATGTTCCTCCCTAGGCCACTGGGATGCCCATTCTTTTTTGGGGGTGAATAATCAGAGATCTCTATACTATACTTACTTTTGACCTTTTCCTGGCCAGTTATTTAAGATTGGACCATTGTACAAAACGCTTGACTCGAGTTGCTGTTTAAAATGAAGAAATTATACTTCTGATGCAAAAATAAAAACCCATCCTTATTATCCGACCTGGCAGTGTAACAGCTTTGTCGTTCTAAATAACTATTTCCTTGAAAAGCCAAAGTTCCCGTATTTCTGTGGCTCACTTTGATCTGAGAAGCATAGGTGGCTTACAGCTGGTGCCACAAGGGCACTTGAGAAGAGTGATGACAAGACTTTCTGTAAGTGGAAAATGGCTTTTGCTGGTGTTTCCTAAAGACCTGCCAGTCGCTGCTTGAGTGCTTCTCTCTACAGGGACTCTGTTTGTGAGTTAACCCTGGAAACTGATTAAATATATTTAATCACATACCTCTCCTTTTTTTTTGAGCGTTTGGTTTTGGCACTGTAGCTGTCTAGCAAAGGCTGAACAGGAAACACAAATGTAGATTTGTGGGGGAGAGTGAGTTTCATTTCATTCTTTTCTGTGTGTACAGTATGCAGTCGTGTACTTGCACAGTGTTTAGGTTCATCGGGTGCTCTGAATAAACCACCGTATTAATGTTTATAAACCATTGTATGCATAACCTCCAGCAGTCTATTTGTGCAGAGGAGTGTTGTTGGGCTGTCTTAAGTGATCTCCACCAACCACGGTTTCACAAGTTGCACTCCTCAGATCCTGAGCCAGGCCAAACCTGGCACGCATATTGTCCAGAGACTCCCACTACACAGTGATGGAAAAAGTTCTCAGATACCATAAAAACTAAACCTAAACATAAAACCACCGATGAAAACTTTTAAATAGCCTAATTCTTATCCAGTGTTAGTTTCAGCAGCATGGCAGCCAAAAACTTTGCTTGTGTGTTGTTTTCAATAAAACCTCTGGTTTGGGCTCAGAAGCAAATGCTTGAATGGGTCAATGTCATGTCATCCAGCAGCACAATGAAATGTCTAACTGAAAACACACATTGCTTGCGCTGCACGTGATTTTGTGTTGTATTTGAAAGCATAAAAGCCTAAAAAAAGTGTAACTCTATCTAGCAATTGCTGAAAAGAGGAACAAAAGGACTTTTGGCACGCTAAGCTTCCAGAGTCTAAACTTTTTGTCACAGGCTCTTTTTTTTTATCTGAGCAGTTGTTTTTATGAACCATATTAAAAATATATCACTAAATATCCAAAAACCTCAGACTGATTAAGCCTATAAGCTTCAAATGACTCTTTATATTTGTTAGTATAGTTGGTGTTTAGATCTCATGTCGCCTGGCAACATTCCTGCACTGCATACAGGAAGTGATGTTTTATGTTAAGACAGATGAAGGCAATAAAATGCATCACGCTAAAACACCATAAGAGTTTCATAAATGAACTCTACTGCTCAAAACCAGTGTTTGGAATAACACTGTTTAAAAGAACGGCGTTAGGTAACGACGTTATTCACAGAGATGGCGAGTCAGGACTCCGATGTAACGTTGGCATTTTCAAAGTGGCGATAAAATCACTTCATTGTGATCAAAGGCAAGAACGTACATGTAATACATTAACATTATGTACATTATGTACATTATGTCCCGGAGCAAAAACTTTGTCGACATCCGTTGTAAGCAATTCTAATTTAATGAAGCATCTCACAATGGCACACGCATCTACAAAGTTAGTTGCCAAAAACACAGATTATTGAGAGTTTGATTTATTTAATTAAGAAGAAGACTACAGAGCTAAACACACTTTTTTGTTGTTTAAAAGTTTACTTTTGTTGTCTCAGGTTGAGAGAGTTTGATTTAATTTGCTAGAGTTAAATGCACTTTATATGGTGTAACTATTTACTTTTCTTACAAAGATAATACTTGAAGTGCAGGATAAACATCTTGCTGTCTGTCGACGTGCAATAAATATAGAAGGTTATGTACAAACACCTGTCTGTTCTACTCATTTCAACTGACAAAAAAAATCCAAATTCTTTGACATATAGCAACTTTTTTTTAACAGTAACGCAAATAGTTACTTTCCCTGGTAACGAGTTACTTTTATTATAGAGTAATTCAGTTACTAACTCTTTTTGGAACAAGTAGTGAGTAACTATAACTAATTACTATTTTAAAGTAACGTTCCCAACACTGCTCAAAACTCTTGGTTGTTCAGCGCTTTGACAGGATAAGTGCATGCTTCTTGTCCCTGCCTGCCGTGGTGCTGCTGGTGTATACACAGAAACGCTCCCTCAGTCAGGTATGACTTGTCAGAGCCCGTTTTCATGTGAATGACACAGTTTACAAATAATATAACATAGTTTCTGTTCACAAAAACCAGACAAAGTAAGAATAACACCATCATCAACATGTCTGTGTTGATTCTCATTCATCCAGGTCATCGTTATTCAAAACACATTGAGTCGGCCGCAGCTGGACTCATCTCATCTCATAAAAATAAGACCTAAGACACTGCAGCTTTGTCATGTCAAGTCAGATAATTTGTTTTGTGTTGTTTTACCTGCTGTTTCTTCCTGGTTGGTTCCCCAGAACCATGAGACTGACCTCGTCACCCACTGATGAACCGTCAGAGTAGAGTGCAAATAAAGTCCAGTCCACTTATGCACAGCATAATATTATTGCATTTTTCAGTTACTACTTCACACTCTTTGCCAGACACTCCCGCTGTTGGAGACATCACATTCGTGTGCAGGTTTGTTGATACCGTAGAATACACACAGATGCATCTGTGCATTCCTCTCCCACACGGACGACACTGCACCTGTTTGGTGCTGTAATGGAAAATCTAAGGTTGATGCTGCAGTAACCATGGGATGGGTTCACATTCGGACTGACTTGAAGTCTAGATCAGTGACTCATCTTCATTATTTATTAATAAAATGGCGATCATGGCGCGATCAACTGTCACTTTCTTAACCTTTGTGACAAAACACTACAACACAATCAGCTCCAGTGCCATTTCTAACAGTATCTGGTTACAAAGGCTTCAAAATGTTTAGAGCTAAACACAATGTATTTTTTTTTTCTGCTCCACATTTCAGTACAACACATTCAACCTTGGCTACATTTCACAGCTTATTCCACAGTGATGTAAGAAATAGACGACTTGAAATACAACAACATTCTTTTTTTCTTTTCTTTTTTTCTGAAACCATAAATGGCTTTAATGACCCTTGGCATGTATATCTGACAAATGAACGGCACAGTGATTCCACTTGGGGAAATCTGTTTTGGAGTGCGGTTTATAGCGTTTTAATAGCAGTTCTCATGAATTGTCTTGTTTGTTTGTTTATTTTGTTTTATTTTAGGGGTTTTAGGGTAAAATACTCCTTTAAATGGCGCAATACAACAATAGGCAGCTCACAGAAGAATGGCCATGTCGTTAACAAGACATAAATGAATGGTGCTTTAAAAGAAAGAAGTCAGTATTTTTTTTTCCAACAGGCTGAAGTTATGTAAAATTAAGAAACAGCACATCCATTTTAAAGCTGAGGAGGACTCTCCTGTCTCCTCTCATTCAACAAATGTCCTACCAGAGTGGCCAGGTGTAGTCAGTGGGGCAAATATCCAGTCTCCCGAAAGCTTTTAACAGAGAGAAACAAATATTTAACCGGCTTTCCAGACTCTGTGGGAGGAAGGAAGAGACCACTGTAATCTTGGATGAAACAGCAAAAGCTGGTGCTTTAAGACATACAGCAAAAAGCGGAGGAATGGTATAATGCACAGAACTGTAAAACCTCCCGAGGACAGGAAAGAAAGGGTTAAATGTAATCATAATAGTGGCACTATTCAGATTGTGACATTTGCCGTGTGTCTGTGAGTGTTTAAACCAGTTGTGAATACTTTCATAGTGTTTGACAAAGGTGTCAAAACATGGCAAGATTATGCATGGACTGTATGTCACATGTGTATGGATAACATTACACAAAGCACTCATAAAAGCTGCAGAGTTATTCGCTCCTCTGTGACATTGCTTTGCTTTCTTTAAAAGTGAAATAAAAGAAAAAAAACAAAACATGATAGGATTTACGCAAGGCCACTTCCCCTACTCACCTTAAAATGTGAGGTAGAGTTACAAGTCTGTTCCATTTCATTTTACTGCATTCTACAATTACATTAGAGTGGTGTTTTATGTACGTGGAGTTATTGGCGGAAGCGTCTCATTCTTGGTAGTTAGCCGTTTCTCGGCCAACTTCCACTTTTCATTCATCCAGTGAACAGTGGGGTGTTCAATACAGCCGCACGGTTTAGCTACTTTTCCTTAAAACACAGCAAACGGAGCGAGGAGACATATGGGAGTAACTCGCGCTCTCTGTGTTGCCAGGCTGTCGTCTCCCCTCTCTCTGTTTTTAGAGATGACCTTGTCACTCGTGTACTATTTATGTTTTATATTTCTAACTTACACAAACAGGGAGAATGATTGTTTTTTTATGGTCAGAATAATCAAACATTGCTACAAAATGAAAAAGTGGCTGTGGGTGTTCCTGTGGAGTAGAAAACGTGACTTAGTCTTTCAACTCCTGCTCACTCAGCAAAGTGTGGAGAGTTGAGAGTAATTAGTGTCCGCACTGAAGAGGAAACAAGAAGCACATGTGTTGATTAATGGCTCTTTTATTTTACTCTCAAGAAAGAGTAAGTTGACAGTATGGCTAGTCAGATTAGACTGCACACATCAAATATTCAGCTAATTTAGGACAATAAGATTGTGTCTCAGAGTCCCCTTTTCTCCCTCTATCTTCCCTCTCTAATATCTTCTCCTTCAGTGTGATTGCGTAACGGTGGCTTTTAAATGTTAATGTCATTTACTTACACAGTTGTATTTGACTTCTAGAGCGAGTAGCCATTGCTGCAAAGCTAATCACAAGGCTAGAATAATAACCGTATGAGTTAGCAAGAGTGTCACTAATAGACTGTTAGGGCTGTGATGAATAAAATAAACCAGAAAGCAAAAAGTCAGTTGAGTTGTGGTAGAAAAAAGTAGTAGAAACAGTGCAACACCAGTCACAGAGACACAATATTTTTTGCTGCACGTAAGCTCACCACACACTGGTGCTCTTAAAGGAACAAAGCATCGTTTTAGCCGCTAGTGCCATTGTTTCTGCCCGAACCAGTCTTAATACGAGCTGACGTCATATGCGGTTGTGCTGTATCTTGTCTTCCTCTGCCATAGTTGCGTTTCAGACAGTTGTATGTATTTCCTACTCTCCATCCCCTTATTTTGCACAACTTTTTGACTTCTTTCTAAACATTCAGACATTCCATTTGAAACTTGAACTCATCATTTCAACTTCTCATTCATACCAAAGTTATGCAACATACCAGATTGGCTTCACCTCGGGCAGAAGGCAGGAATCCCACTGCAATTTCTTCAAATATTGTTAGTTATGAAATATTGTCTAGTTATTATTATTAGTAATAATGATGTTGTATAGCGGTAAAAGCAAAAGCGATCTTTTAATGATTGTTAGATTAATACAGAATGCATGGAGTAGAAAAAGTGAGTTGGGTATAAACACATGTGAATAAGAGATTCTTAGACAGTCAGACAGAGAGACAGAGCTTCATCCACTTTACCCAGCTTTGATCTCCTTAATGGGGTGCTGGCCTCCCTCCAGGTGGGATGTGTCGCTAGGGCAACGAGACAAGAGGAGGCTGATAAGGCAGGCTAGCTCCGGGCCGTTTTGGACGCTCAGACAAAACATACTCCACACACACTGGCCTCCTTAGTGTACAGTACTTTAGAAATGGCTAAAAGTCAGACACAGAGAGAGAAGAGAGGTTGCAAACTAAGATCAGTACAAGCTGTGAGCATGCACCATTTAGAAACAATAATAAAACTAGGTATATATGTATATATATACACATATGTATGTATATACTGAAAAGGTTTACAGAGCATTAGTTGGTTTAAGGGATTGATTCAGCGAGAAATGGCTTAACAGTGGCCACTGGGTAAGTAGCACTCTACAAAGGGTTTTATTCTCCTCATTTTACACTTGAACACTCTTAACTCTCTCCCAGGTCCTCCTCCTCCTCTCTCCTCTTTTTTCCATCCCCTCTTTGAACTCCCCTGCCCATTTCCTGACCTCTCTCCCTCTTCTGTCTATCTCTCTTCCGCAGTCACTCCTTCAATCTCTCTCAGGAGTGAAGGCTTTCTTTTGATATTCTGCAGGATTAGCTTAGAGCTGTCTGTCTACATGTTTGGATGTGTTTGATATAGGGCCTTTTTCCACTGGTATACACACACATGCATACACATGCACATACACACACACAGAGAAAAGTGTATCACTTATTGTCTGGAAGTTTATTCTACTCACTAATTTAGAGGCTATTTAAAGAGTTTTAATTGTGAGAGGAAGTTTGGTGTTTGCGATAGTCCAGCTGGTAAAACTGCATTGCATTCTATGTTGTTCAACTCATTCTATTGGCTTTTACCGATGTATTTGCGATTAAATGTGTTTCTCGATCGTTCAATGTACTGTATGTGTTTATTTTTTGGTTTATCTAAGACATATAACTGAGATCAGAATTTCTTTTTCAGTAAAGAACGAAAAAAATGATTCTAATCTCAGTGATCTGTATTAAATAGTGACCCTATGACCCTACTTCCCAAATGATTTATAACGCTAGTAAATATTGTCCTGGGGAGTTTATGGCCTCTATCTTTAGTTTCAGGTCTTCAATATCGCATGTCCAGTTTGTAAATCATGGTCCCATTTAATAAAATAGGTGATAAAACCATTAACTTTATATAAAAAATTGCTCGTAGTCTTCTGGTTTCCGAGCTGACGTAAGAATATATCGCTGGTTACAAAAATGACTCATCTGAATGGACGTCTGTGGGAAAATTAGTCGACTTTGGCCCTTGATTTACAGCATCAGTAAACACTTTCCTGAGGAGTTAATGGTGCCTGTCACTACTTACTTCTCCAGTTGCATATGAAATCAATTTTGTTAATTATGTCCCCATTTCGAGTAAAATCGCTGATAAATCATGGCACATACAAGCTGGTATTAAGAGGTGTCTGGTTATAGGACATTTATGAGCTTCCATTTCTTCTTAAGGCTTCAGAACAGGAGTTCAGAGTCTTGTGGTTGACTGGTTGCCACTTGGATAAAACATCATCTATTGGTGGCTTGGGTATTGTGTGATTGACAGCTAGTATTGCCTAATAGGTGCATGTTGCAGGTATAGGTGGACATGCAGTGAACACGGTGCTGGCCGAACCATAAGTTCAAAATCCACCTCCCGAATTCACATCAACCTCCCCCACAAGTACAACTGCCTCTTATTTCATTTCATCATGTTCATGCTATACAGGTGTGGAAATGTTATTCTGTTCTCCGAAAAATACTATTTTCTTTTTCATGAAAAGATTTCACGGGACACATGTTAACAGCGCGGGATGTTATAGAGGAGGGTTAATGGGCTGCATGTTAAAGCTCATGGGAAATATATCGCCGACGCCCTGGGAGGCTTTCCTCACATTGATGAAGGGGGGGATGAGAAGAGAAGAAGAAGGAGGGGGTAAAGCAAGGTTCACTGGTTCCCAAACTCCTGTGGAGCTTCAGTAGCCTTGACTGCCACCCTGAAAACTCTTCTCACCCCTCCTGTCTCCCCATTTTCTTCCCCTTCACTGCCCTCCGTTGCCACTTTCAAGCCTTTTGCCATTTTTTTGAAGACACCCTGCCTCCCCCCACTTGCACCCTAATGGCCTTAAACTCCTCCTTCGTCACATCTCTAGAAATGTATTTGCCTCTTCTTCTCCTCACACCTTGTCCATGTTGTAGCTTTCTTTTAAGTACATGTGTGGGGGAAGGGAAGTGGGTTTGTTTCTCTAGCTTACCTCTCTTGGTTTAACTGTAGGCCAGTGCAATAAATTGCGTTAGATCTGACATCCTACTTTATGACAGAGGGTCAATATTGACTTTTTACAAAACCAGCAAGGTGGACGCGAGATAAAAAGGCAGAGAGAAAGAGTCAGCCACAGAGAAAGATGGAGGTGGGAGAGAGAAGAGATGTGAGTGTGTTCTCTGGGGATTTCTGCTTCACTTTTTGTTTGTGTGCCCCTCACTTAACATCACTGAAACTGGCATGTGCTCAAAGTCAACAAATTTAGAGACTTTCCTCCCCCTCAGAAGAAAAGCTTTTTGCTTCCATTTGTTTATGTACAAACAAAGAAAAACCTCCAAACTACCCCCGCTTCACTACATCATTCACTGCAGAAAACATGATGCCAAAGTCGGAGAGCTTCAGTTAGTGAGGAGAATATCACAGCCATGTTGAAATCTTTACTCTGCGACACTGAGAAATAGCTTTCCCCCTACACTGTTGTCAAAGAACATCTTTCATTCTGTTTTTGTTTTGAATATAGACATCACACAAGTAAATGCTAAAATATGCATTTACATGTGGCACAGATTGAAAACTGACTGATGGCAAATGTGAACTAAAAAAGTAGACCGTAAAAAAATGGACTGTAATCTTTTCCAAGCTTCTGGAGGAGGGGGGCTGTGGTCTGAGAAAGAAAACTAATCAAACGGAGAAATCTGTCTCTTGAGGCCCACAGTGCCGTCTAGATGCTTAAATCACACACACATGCACACTCAAACACACAATAGCACGCACACACACTGAGGCCATATGCTGTCAGGCCTGTCGTCTATCTACATCACATACGAGTTTTGGCATGCAGTTTTCCTCTAGGTGACAAAAAGCGCAGTCTTTTGTGCACAAACAACTATTCCTCACTTCCCTACCTGGCCTCAGTGGGTCTTTTTAGAGGTGCAGGCAACCAAAGCCACACACACAAACACACACAGGTTCACACAGCTATTCTTTTAAGGACTACACTGGCATTTACTGGACAGCCTAAGCAAAGTGTTATCCCTAACCTCAACCAAAAACCAGTTAATGCGTAACCCTAACCTTAACCTAACTATCACTAAATCTTAGCCAGCTTCCCAGAAACAAATTTCTGCCTCATTAGGACCAGTTTTGGTCTCCATGAGGACTACTGGTCCTTTGAAGCTCAGTGTTTATTCCTGAAAAGGTCATAAAGAGGTTACAAATACAAGTGTACACACACACACACACACACTCACTCACTCACTCACTCTTTGAGGCATTTTCTTGTCTTGCACTTGTGTTTAAATTGAAAACAATTTTAAACAATGCATTTAATGTAATGGCCTGCTCATGTTTAATCCTCAAGAAAAACAAAAAGACAGATGCATTTTGGCCTGAAGCTGCCATCAAGGGACTTCCAAATGAAGGCATGAAGCGGAAATATTTTTGCTGAAATGGTTTGTTCTCTAGAAATGATTAAGGCATTTTAATAGTTTAAAACTAAGGTAACCAAATGGCAGAGACTTTCCTCCAGCACAAAGCAACCCCTATAGTTGTCAGCAAGCAAATTGTTATGACCCATAGTCACTTTTTATTCTTAAGTGACCTCTAATGGCTGTAGAAAAGATGACAGGAACAGGTGATGCAGTATAAAGGGCAACAAAGTCCCTATTTCAAGAAGTCCAGGTGGATGAATGGATGGACAAAATACAGTTGTCTGGGTTTCATCCAAGAATGTTCCACAAACTTAGCTGCATGTTTGTCTGTTGTTTTCATGATGAAAAGGGACTGTTAAACTCTTGCTGGTAAGCCTGTGACAGTCATATCTAAAGGTAGGGTTTACATTCAAGAACTTGCAGTAGAACTTATTAGACACTCAGGTGATGCTTAGGAAAAGAAAAGAATGCTTATCTGTTATTGAGACCACAGTAAGGTAAACTGGTTGCTATGTTAATAGAGAAACCTTCAGGCAGATTTTGGGTTTCTATATCAACGGTTGTATGCACTGGCCTTAATGATGATGATCTATCGCTGGTTAGATGTTTATGAGCGCCCATCACTGCCGTTGTAAGTTTACTTAGTGTTTTACAGGCAGCCGTGGCCTAAAAACCAGCTTGATATTTCTCACGGTTCTGTGGTTTCACTTAAAGAGGCCAAGAGTAGAGGAACTTCTGTGGCTTACCACAGACGTTTATCATGATAGTACAAAATCACTCACAAATTCATGTGTTTTTCTGGTGTGCTGTAGGTGGTAGAGTCAACATCCACGTGTGCTGAACTACCACAGGAAACAGGCATCCATCAATCCGACCAGGCTGCCTGTTGGTTTCATTGTGTTTGAGTATTTCCAAAACCACCGGTGGTTGGCAGGAATATTTGAGGTCTGGGTGGGGGGTGGGATTGTTTACCTGCCCAAAATGTTTTCTTTGTCCAAACAGGAAAGTCTAATCAAATCAGTGAGTGGATTGTGTTTTTTAAATACATCTGCAGGAAATAGCTTAGCCTACATATGTTTTGGTAACACAGATGATTTTGGGGTTAAAAAAGAGAGACAGTGGCATCAGTTTGCGTTACCAAACACATCAAGATCTGATGATGTTAAGTCTAGCTCTTAATTAGCAAACATTTCAAGACACATGCGCCCACCTTTGCTTGACATGGCCTTTGTTCATGGACCAACTTTTCTTGACATGGCCTTTGTTCATGGACCAACTTTTTTGATTAGTTAGAGCAGTCAGTGTTTTGGTTGATGGTGTTCACTGAAGGGATCCCTGCCTTACTTTTTCAGCGGAGGTCATGAACAGGTCAGAGTAGTGCAGGGTCAGAAAGTAGTCCTTTCTCCTGCTGTGTCCTCAGCCATGTGTAGAATGTGGGTCATCTTCAAAGAGGCCAAAGTATAAGCCGCCAACACAAAGCATCTGCAACAGTAGGGTGAACTCCAGCTTCAGTTGGAGGACCAACATGGAAAACTGTGGCTGATTAGGGTCAGTGGTTTACAACTACAACACGGCACTCCAAACGAATTCACTTAGAACAGGTCAGAAAGAAAGTAGGTTGTGCATGTTTACTACATACTACAGACTGATCTTGTGTTATGAAAATGAGTTCTGTGCATGTTTTCATTCCATCTTACATCATTCAGTTCCCATTTGTGGCCTGGGATTCAACCAAAAAACACCTCAGTTTTTAAACGTTGGCTCTGCTGGTGTATTTTACCAATTGCCCAAATGTATGAATTTAATTATTAGGGCAGTACATAAGAATGCATGTCCTCATTTCCCTGGCAGCACTGGATCTGTGTTTAGGCTGTTGACAATTTAGTCTTGTATTTTCAGTTAATTAATCAGTGAAGGATGGTTGCAAGTGAGGAAATGTGTTTAGTTTAGGATTTAGAATGCGTTGCTCATGGACACTTCCTCCAACATGAATGTCTGCTATTTTAAGCTGCTGTAATGTACAGTATTTATATCTTTTTGACACCATTACTCATCGGAGGCGTCTGGCCAGTAAACTGTCAGTGTTGCACTACCTACTGTTTATGAGTTAGTGGCGATACAGGTCATGGCAGGTCAGTTACAGGCAAGTTATTTAAACATGCAATTATTTACTCATCACCTAACTCTCACTGAAAATTACTTATCGTCAAAAGTAATAATTTAATCACCATAACCTTAACAACTCTGCCGTTTCCACATCTAAATATCGTACAAATGAGACATTACCCTTATACACTTAATAACCTCTAAGTGCAGGTGACTGAAGACACATTTACAGGCGATCACATCAGACCACATTTGGAGCTGCTCTGGGCGGCATGACGCCACATTCTTTAATGTGCACAGGAAGTACAAACTCGTTCATATGGTTCTCAAATAATTTCAGCTGGTTTTGTTCTCAACGTCTGAAATTTCTAACAAAGCCCATAAAAATATTTTACGAGTACAACAACTTGGGTGATTTGGAACACATCGAGCAAGAAACCCAGTCCATATTGTTTTGATTTAATCATCTTTCAATTTCTGGCAGCTGTTTGAAAGTTGTTTAACAGTCATACAGTTGAAGAAAGTGAGGAGTTTCTTGAAATACAAATGTTTATGAATACTTTAAAAGTTAAAATATTCATTGTGCGTTTATTATTACTACGAGGGATTGCTAACATACTGTATAATAAAGGGTCTGATTACCTATTCACTATTCATAATAACAACAATAATAATAATAATATTGCACTTTATTTTAGTGCTGTCAGTTAAACGCGTTATTAACAGCGTTAATGCAAACGCAAGATTAATGTTCTTTTTGGCCAAGCAAATCTTGGCATGCTGCACACACTTGTTTGGGCTTGCGTGCCCGCCAAAGAGCAAGTTACGTTTTGAGTGGATGGCGCGCACTGTGCGCATCTCCGTCTCCAAGCGGGCTCTCTGTATCCAGCGCAGCCTGGATGATTTCTCGACACACTCCCCACATCCAAGTAATGATGTATGCAGTGTTACCAACCAAGCTGGCAGACCCCCGGACCGTAGGAAGGAGACCAGCGAAGACCGCTAGCTCCATTAGCTTGGATTAGCTCGTTACAGCAGCAGCACATTAAACCACAGGACTCCGTCTGCGTTGAAGAACGGCACTTTAGTCACAGCACTGCAGGGTGATACACCGCCTCTCTCATTATTGTGCAGCTCTCACAATAAGAGGAATAACTCAAAATATGCAGGGTGACCAAGATATTGTCTCAATTGTATTGTATCTCAATAAAAAAAAAACACTTGCACAAAGCAAACCAATCCAATTTTCTATGTTGATAAGAGCATTAAAATGAGGAAAAAAATAATGGCACAAAAAGGAATCAAGGGACATTTAGAACAGATAAAAATGTGCGATTAATTGTGAGATAACTATGACATTAATGCGATTAATGCGACACACTAGGCACAAAGTGTGTCTTTAAAAGGTACTTAAAAGTGGATAAAGAGCTCTCCAATGTGGATTTCCTCAAGTTCCATAGAGTGGATGCCCTAAAAGAGAAGGCCCACTCACTCTTGGACTTCAGCTGAGTTTGAGGAATGACAAGCAAGTCTTTGGTTGTCACCAAACACCAGGTTACGACTGGGCACATGGTGTTTAAAGATTGTTTGGTGCATGTCCAGTACAGGGCCTTAAAGGTCAACAATAAAAACTTAATATCAGTTCTAAAAGGTACTTGAAGCCTCTGTAGTGAAGCTAGAATAGGAGAAATGTACTCTCTTTTACTGGTCCCTGTAATAAGTCTAGCTGCTGGATTTTGGACAAGCTGTAATTTCAGAAGACTCTGTTCAGGCAGGTGAACACAGAGCTAACTTAGTCCAAAAGTAAAGAAATGAAAGTATAGATGAAAGTTTCAAGGTTTGTCCTGGATAGACATTAACTTATTTCTGACCGGGAAGAAGCAAGACTGGATAGTTGAACTGACATGTTGGTTGGAGATCAAGGTTATTGTTAAATACAAGGTTTCTTCTTAAGGCACATTTGCAGTTTATTTAAAGACAAAACCATTCCATCAAACTCTTGGTATGACAGCAAGCAAAGTAACACATGGTACCTGGGATTAGGGCCTACGGAATTTATTTTTATTTTAACCGCTTATTGATCAAAAACAATCCCACTCAGTTTAACATCTGGTTATGTCCGTACATAATGTGTCAGCGCTTGACTCTTTGGAAACTGCATTAGTCCTAGTCATGAGCCATTTCCAATTCCAGACAATTCCCCTCTACAGACACTGACTAGAAAACGCGTCAAATGCATTTCACAGTAACTTGGTCTCTACAAGTGATGTCATTCGTAATTACATCCTTTACTAAAACCACAGTTTGGGTCATACTTGTTTCTTACCTTCTCTGCTTGAATGCATCTGGAGCCCACGCTTCTTATCCTCTGTCATGTCTCATGTCTGTTGCTATTGGACTTAAATCAGAGGTAGTGGGATGTGATATTTACATCAGCTAATGGACCTGAATCCCCAACATGTTCTTGCGACATACAGTGTTTTGACAGTGACCTCATACATGTGAAAAACAAAAACAGGAGTTTGGCTCGGGGAAATTGCTTTCCCCCTCCTCCCATTTGTAATGCTTTTGTAATAAGTGTGGGTTCACTTGCTAATTCATCTCACTTCAGCGTCACAAAGCACAAGCCAGTTAGCATCCATTCCACACTGTCTCCCATGTGCTGCCACTAACTGATCATGCAGCCTCCTGAGGTTTATTGAGTACAGTGTTATGTCATTAAGTCTGCGAGCAGACCACACAGAGACGACAAGGGTGTCTGTGTCCTCATTAAAACTCTGCCTGGGCAAACCAGAGACAGCCAACATACACAGCAGATAAGACAGTTAGCAGCTCGCGCAGATTTACAGCTGCTGCCTCGGGGAGCGAGAGGACAAGGGGACTGGGGAGAATATGGGTTCACATATTGTTTAATGTCTGGCAGCCAGATGAACAAACTGAGAGCAATCGGTGATTTAAAAAGGATACATAAAGAGACACCGGGTGTGGAGATGACAGCAGTGATATTGGCTGGACAGCTGTGAGTGAGAGTGAAAGGCCAGAGGTGATACAGGGAGGCTGGTAAAAGAGATGGATGGAGTGAGAACAGATGCAGGATGAAGAAAACAAGACAGGTAGAAATGTGAAAAGGAGATCTTAAAACCAACCGTTTTAACAAGGGATATTATGTCCAGAATATGTCACATTAATGTGCGGCTGCTGTTTCGGCAATGAAAAGTACACTCCTCACCTCGTCAATCAGCGAACCACGTCATCGGTGTGGCTGAGAAATGCACTCAGGGAAACGACAAAAACTCTGAAATACGGCAACGCGACGTCATTAGCAAACCCCAGTTTTACACCAAATGTCAAAGTTTCTTGTCAACACCAGGAATCAGCCTCCCCATAACCTCGACTCGAATCTTTCACCTCGTTCACATAAATAACGCTGCCTTTAAGAGCAGAGGTCAACTTTGTCCGATCCACTCCACTCTCTCTCTTTACGCCTCTTTTGTCTGTCGCTGATTTACATCAACTGTATTAAAAGCCGGGCATCCTGCGCTAGAAAAACAGTGTCTTAATTTCTTTGAGTAAATTTTAAGTGCCATGGGCTTGTTTGGCGTGTTCAGTGTCAGGTTTTGCAGACTCCCCAGTGTGCAGGCCCACCTAGTGTGACACTGCACCTCGTAAAGAAATCAAGCCAGAGTTTTGAGAAAGGCTTTCTTCCCCGAGTGAGTGTTGGGTTTCACTACCAGTCTGTGGATTCAGTCACCGCACAACAAGCAGTGCTAACTAAGACAGGGCAATTTGGCCACCTGAAAGAGGATACACACACACACACATCCGTGCATACACCCCTACACACACTGCAATGTTCCTCTGCTTTCAATCACACACATTCTGTGCAAACTCCATGCATTTAGTCTTGCGTATTTCTTTTTTCTTTAAGTCAACATCTGCTCTTTGAGATCATGCTGCTTTAGTTCAAACATTTTCGAGGTTAAATAAGTGTCACTGTGAACTTATGTGGATTTTAAACATACATTTCTTGGAAAGGCATGTATGGTTTTCTTTCTTTTTTTTGCCCGGCTAATATGTCTTAAAAATTAACATTAAGTACACAAAGATATTCCCATATGTTTCTTTACTCCCTCTCTCACTCTCTCTCTCGCTCTCACACACACACACTTCCCAGCAAGTTTTCCCAGAGGGCTTTTCTCCTCCAAGATACTGGCACTTGTGAGAAAACCACAAACATCACAAACATGAACACTAACCACATCAGTTGTGCAGAATATTATTGTGTTTGAACTTTGAGTGGAAATGCCAGAGGACCATGGTTTTTCTCAGGTTAAATGGATGCACTAGCGCCACGCCATCATCTGTTCTTTCTTGTATTGCACTGATCCCAGAAGGACAAACATCACTGAGTAAAATGTTCCCTTTACTTTGACCACTTTGTTCTTGGAAAACCAAAAACATGACAATATTTCACCCTATGTGTCCTGTTCTGTGAGCACCAGAAGAGGTGTGAGTGGCGATCATGTTTCTTTCGTTTCTCCGCTCCGCAGGCATCTGCTCCACTGATGTTTTTGCAACTCCTACCATCTCCAGAGGCAGTTTTCTGTAGGTGATCCTGGCCTCTGACCCGATGAAGGCCTAAACATGTCGGCCTCCTTTTTGAAGTGTTTTTGCCTTCAAATGCATCCTCTTACCTCCAGTAACAATATATTTTAAGGGACTGGAATCACTGTTGATTTAGTATTCAACTGATTTTCACGAGGCAAGTCTTAACCTGCAGCGCTGAGTCATCCGACACAGAGCAGACTTTAACCAAGGCGGCAGAAAGTGAGTAAGAATGAAAAGGGAAATAAGCTACAGTTCACACGTCAAAAAAAAAATCATTGACACATCCCACTGAAAACAAATACTTGCAACTTGATGTTGATACATGTGCAAGGGACTCTAAAACAGGAATTGAACCTCAATTGATAAGAAGAATCAGAAATCGGAATTAGGATTGATCATATTCAAATAATACCTTAACATTTTTGGTAAATAAAGAGGGGCTGGTTCCAGAACTGCCTTTTTCCCTATTCTGAATTTCCACTTCTCTTTCAACAAAAAATGTAGATCCATTCCGACTTGTTTTTACAATGGATTGGATTATCTAGTTATTTGCAAGTTTGTTTGCCTTAATGTCTACTAGGAAATGTTCCTTACCTTGTCTTAATTAGCAATCTTTTTCTACTTGGGGTTCTGTTTAACTAAGATAAGGGACACTGTTGCAAGATCTCAAGACACTTAGCTCTTAAGTGTCAATACAAAAACATCTTATTGAAGCTTTTTGGGGGGTTGGGAATGGCTTGCATGATGGTATACTGTTACTGTTATCTGGAGACAAATGAATACACTTAAAAGTTCAGCCCAGTGACAATAGGGTTTCAATTAATGTTCCATTGAACACAATGCAAATCTGTAGTCCCATCAGACTTCTCATGAGACTCCCTCCTGTGATGCAAGTAATATAAACCAGAAGAGCACATTTACACCTACAGCAATGATGACAAGTTTGAAGAAGTGCCATCATCACTGGGATAAAATAAAGAATACATAAGATTTTACAGCCATGTTTTAGTGGACCTGTCAGGTTAAAGGTACCACAGTTTATCGGGTTAGGTAGGAACACATTTTAGTTTTAGATTTTTTCACTTGTCAAAGCAGTACAGGTGGAAACTAGCTAGAAGCTAAATCTGGTACAAGGCATGATTGGTCTGAGATTAATGTGCTTTGTATATTGTCCCTTATCCAAATTAAATAAATAAACTAAAGTAAATCATTCTGTCTTACTTAAAAAATGCTGATGTGTATGAGCTTTTCAGCTTTATACTGTAGTTTTTACAGTATTTTAAACATACGTTTTAATTATTTTAATTCCGTCTTCTTGACACACTGACTTTTAGCTTCACTTGTTTTTATTAGCAAACCTGCCAGATTCTTCCAGTTCATCTTGTGGCTGATATTCAACCAGCCTCAGCAGTCCTCCAATTGTGATTCATGTTTGATCGACTGTTTGAAGCATGAATGGGAATTCTGCTGGAACTATCGGGCACTCACAGACAGCCACACCTACTATAAATATTTTATGCAGTAAATGTCTTCCAATTCTTGTTCAACCGAAATTATTTCACCCCCACCAAATGATCGCATTAGAAAATTATGACTGGGTTGTTTCGCAAACTCCATTTGAAGACAGTGTGTCTTTTTCTTTCAAATGTAGGACCTTGTGTCTTCTGTGTCCAGGAATGAGTCAGGAAATTATCTTTGTTGCTCACTCATCTCTGGGGAAATTTTAGTGAATTAAATCTTGTTTTTAATTAAATTAAAGGCCACAGTGTTTGCAAGCGTGTCTGAGGGTTTATTATTTTTCTTCTGTTCTTAAGATTACAGTGAAGGACAAACCTATCAACGATTGTAAACAAAAACTCAGATTGGTAAATGTTGCTGTAAAATGGCTTTTGAACATGAAACACAGCAGGTTCCCAGCTTCATCATTTACTCATCATTGGGTGGGTCCTTTATTCCAGCCAGGAAAAGACAGTCAGACATTTCTCATCTATTAAGAAAATGAAAGGTTTCTGGAACAGATGTTTGTGGGTGTTCATAGAAAAGATTGATTACGTTAGAATTATTCAGACTCCTCTAACTGCAAACTACAATGGCACCTCTTACACTTTACAGCAGGAGGGAGCTAATGCCTGATTCATTAGGGCACATAATGCAACTCGGACATGTATTCCTTTCCCTTGGCTTTCGGAGGATTTCCACTCACTATAGGCTGTGTTAGCCAACCAGGCTTGCAGTTGACACAGATGTCAGCAATAAATGATTTTACTGTATTTATCTTGAACTCATCTTTTTGACCTGAAGTTACAGACTGTTACACTTCAACAGAGTAAAGATTTTGTATAGTTTCTTACTATAATATCATGTCCCACGGGTCTCGTTTGAGTGAAAGCTATAGTGGCTCTAGTTTTGTGCAGAGGATGAAAATATCTGCTAAGTAAACACCCTAATAAACTAAATCGCTTTAGTAATCTTTTGTGTGCTTGTGCGTGTGTGTTGTTACGTTGCCCCATCAATCAGGTTGAACAAAAGCACACATGATGACTTATTACTTGAACTTCCCACTTGCCTTTAAATAAGTGGGTCAGGTTTTGTAAGTGTGGTTGCACGGGGTAGTGATGATTCACCAACAATGGCCTCGCTGCGTGCACTGATCCAGGTACTTGCTCTTACTGAAAACAGGGATGTCGGCCAAGGCAGAAGGAAAAACTGATTTAAACCACCTAACTAAAGGCCCCCTTATAAAATCTATGTATGTTTGAGATATCTTAAGAATCTGTCTGCCAGTTGCTGTTGGACAGCCTTTTCTGTCTGGAAACTGGATGAAACCACAAACTACTTTGCACCAAAGTCGATAGAGGAAATTAGCGATTCACTGAGATCAGTGCACACGGGAGGTGTTTCCACCATCAGTAAGTCCCAATAGGTTGTCTTGTGACTTTTTGAAATCTCATCATTCCAACTTGCCTAAGTGACAATGAAGGCAGGATGTTCATTTTCTCTGTGGACTTTGATGTGGGAGAGCTACCTGATTCTATACTTCAGTTTCCTGCCAGAAAAGTCTTTCTTCGGATAACACAGCAACCACAAGAGCCACGCCTGATCTAATCTGTATCATGGTTAACATGTACAGCAGGAACATGTAGATGCAGATCTACAGCACGGTCCATCCTGCCGTTAGTAGGTTTTTTTGTGATGTAAAGGTCAACAGGAGTTAGACGCACGCGGCCAATAAGTTGATTTTCTCCTCCGCATGTATACTCTGCCTCGGCAAGTTGTCCGATTGCCTGTCTTAGTCGGGACTCTGTCCTTAACTCGATTAAACTAAGCGTGTACGGAGTGCGCACAAAATAATCTTCCCAAATGGCTCCACAGAAGCCGCGGTGTTTAACGTTGGCATGTCAGTGTTGATAATGTGTCAACACCTCAAACAACCGCACACAAACAGAGCTGTACATATTTAAACTCATGAACAAGATCATGTATTCCCTGGTTCCCACAAAAGGACGCATGGCACTGAGCATACAATATGACCGGCAGACAAATTGTGTGATTATAGCTAATTGCAGGGTTCTCTCTGACAAAACCACATATACAATCCTATTGGCAGGATGTGTCACACTGTGATTATGGTTTAGGGCTGAACCTCCTGCTGGGAAGGCGAGGCGGTATATCATTATGATGCAACATTACAGCATATGTATAGGAAAGTGGTGAGTGGGGAATGTTTATGTGTGAAGGGGACTGCTGCTTTGATACATCTCTGCCCAATATGTCACTCGGTAGATTATATTGTCAGCAGCTTTGCTCTTTGCCCAATCTACTGAATGCGACTGTATATGGGTCTTTGTAGTGAGTGAATAGCGTTCTCCACGGGGAGGAGCGTGCGTCGCTGTATTGAACCTGCCTCTCTTACCTTGTGGGTTAATTTCCATGCTTTAGATTACCTGAAATTCCACATCACATAAGTGAAGCAAAACACACACACACACACACACACACACCTATTGACTGCTGTGTCAACATGTTTAAACAAAATACATGGTTATAGATCTACTCTTGGTGCTACATAAACATCACAATTAGTTAACTTAGTGCTCTAGGTGGAGCCTTAGAAGAAGAAGAAAAAAAAACTGCAGTGTTTACAGAGCCAGTTATGAATCAAGAGGTTTGTGATGCAATTGTAAGTCATGTTGCATTTTATGGGTAAGGCCCTTTTGATGTGAGAGTAAATACTTGTGCGGTGAGTTCATTCAGGTCAGTATTCAACAGTGTTTTGTGTTGATTTAGACTTGGGGTATTGATACAAACAAAGACTAATTCATAACTGTAATAAAAATCCGCATAATCTCCTAATATTTTCAGACAAAGACGCATGCCGTACTGCTGAACTACGTCCTTGGAAAAAGTCACCACAAGTGTCAACTTGTCTTGAATATTAACCACTGTATGAGACAAAATGAAACATGTGTATTTGTTCCTACCAAAACAAAGGTGGTTTGAGCTAAATACCAGTGTTGCCATGCTAACAAGGACAATGCTAACCCATCGACATGTTTCTAATGTTTACCATCACGGTTCCATGTGCTTGAATGCTCCCATTGGCTAGTTAGCACTAAACACAAAGAGAGGAAAATTTAGAGGCTCTGAAGTCATTTGGATTTATCATCTGGGGAATATTAAAACAGTGTATTTATAACATATAAAGGCAGTCCATCAAATATCCTAGTTCGGGGATATTTTACCCAACACTACCATACTTATAGCTATGCAGAGACAAGCATGGCTAAATAAGCATTTCCTTCAAGTTTTTCCTTTTCTCTGGATTATCCAAACTGCGCAGTGTCAACAGTTTCCATAGTCTAGGGACTATTTCGTTGGTGGAAATCCAGCAACAGCGTCTGTGATCTGCTGAATCTCGAGTTCTTAAAATGGTCCAGGTGTATAGGCTGTTAAATCGGCTGGCGTTTATCTAAGCCCTACAATGCGCTAATTAATGTGAGGTCAGACCTGAGGTCAGAGGTCAGTGTTTGTGAGGAGCAGTGCACGCTGATAAGTAAGTGCATGTGTTTGTGTTTGTGCTTATAAGGATGCCTGTGTGGCCCTCAACAGGCCCGGATGGGAGAGTTGTGACAGACCCACAATGGAAGGTACACACGGATAAGACGCCGTGCGTAAGAAGAGTGACTAACGGCGAATTCCCGAACGCACCGGAGAGATGTTCTCACTAGAGATAAAAGCTCTAAAAGCATCGGCAGCAAATACCATTCATTAACTGGCTTGACATTTAGGTTTGGATAAGATTTTGCTTTGTATTCAAAGTGAGGAATTGTACCTCTCTGAGTATTATTTAGACAGACTAAGACAAACTCATTGATGCAGTTTGAAGATTATGTTAAACAATGAGATTAGACTGGAGAGCAGGCTTTTTCCTGTCTCCTACCGACAGCTTCAATTATTCATTCCCTTACCTTAAAGCTGAAGTTGTATCATAGTTTATGTTAACATTGAGGGAAAACTCCGTTCTTTCTGTTCATTGTTTTGTTTCATGCTAACGCGTCACTTCCCTAAAACCACTTTTATTAATCTAATTTCCACTCAAAGGTTTTACTAAACCCAGTCGATTAACATGGTGACGCTTTTACCAGCTAATGAGTCATATTGACGTCTTTCTTGTGTTATTCGTGACCTCAGGCCTCTGGTATGTTGGTTGTTCAGAGTTTTCCTCTGGAGCTGAGTAACACGTGCAGCAAAGCTACCCACCTGCTACCTTACTAATTTATCTTGCTAAATGTGATTCCACATGATCGCCAACTCACTTGCAAGCATCTCCAGGTGAACGGTGAGTGGTTGCACTGTACTGTGGGTAATGGAAGGGTAGACGAATGGATGCAGAAAAAAAAATTTAAAAAGAGCATGTGCGTTTGTTCTGCAGCATTTCAGTTTTAGACATGCAAAATTTTAATCACACCACCATCTATCCATCTTAAAAGAAATGTAGCATCATATCTACGCGCCCAAACACGTCCAGTCACTGAGTTGAGCTGGGTTCAAGTCCCAGAACAGCAGCACTATAAGGGTCACGTTGTTCAACAATGACAAAAGCATTTCAATTCGTCATATGAAGCACTTTCAAACCTAAATCCAGTATTTGCTGGTCAGCAGTCCTCTGTTACTGTAAAGAAGAGAGCATTAAGTTAAGAAAATGCCCTTAAGGTTGAGATGTGTCTGTTTCTGCTGTACGACTTCCTGAACATGTGTTCATTTAGTCTTCATCCCAACATAGTACAACATGATCAATGCTGACAGGACTGGCCTTTGGTCCGGTGAAAGTATTTTTCACTCTCTCGCTCTTTCCTCTCATTTTTCTCCTTCGCTGACCATACAGGCTTATGACCTCGTTGAACTGCTTGACTGAGAGTGCTTAGAGGAGAGAACTTACTGGAACTGGCCAAATGAGATAAACTGAAGACGGGAGAAAGAGAAGAGCGATAGGGGAGTGGAGAACACTGTTTTCTCGTAAGAAAAAGGGACGATGTGCAAAAAGAGGAGAAGGGGGAAGCCGTTTTCTTGCTTGTTAAAGCGCTTGAACAGGCTGTCACTTCATCCAAATGTGTCAGCTCATTTATTAATTCTAATAAGAGAGCAGGATGTCGGAGGAGGAGGAGGAGGAGGTCGTTGGAAGGGTAATGGAGGTCAGGTGGACGAGCGCTGCTGCTGTCCGGCACGCTCCTCACAGCTGGGCAGGGTCAGCGTTTGTAAAACTGATTGGCTGATGCTTTACAAAAACCACTATCAGGAGTGAGCAAAGTCATCTGCGCGACACCGGGGCCAAATGGCTGTCAGTTTTCTGTGAGGAATGCAATGACATTTGATGAATAGTCGCCAAAACAGAAAGCGTTGCTTTGTCCCCAGGATTTAACGGAATACAAAGATTCTTTCTTCTTCTCTTGCGTGG